>NC_057736.1:8837174-8840478 GCF_004010195.1 Chiloscyllium plagiosum | reverse complement strand
GTGTATAATTGTGGTTAATTAAATTCTAACTTTGGTGTGTAATTATTATAGCAAATAAGTTCTTCTTAAAAATTATGTTTTCAGCAAAAAGCTGAGATAACCGAAATGCTTGGGCTATACAAAATGATACAAGTTAATGAAATGTCAGAGGATGGAATGTACCAGCAGAATTGATACAAAATGTTAAACCAGATCTTGATGTACTGTCGACAAAATAATGTGTGTGTCAGCACTTACAGAGAGGAAGGTTGCCAACCTGGGGAAGAGGGAAGTAATAAGGATGGAGCGCAGCTGGCAGTGGTATGGCACAGTAAGAGCGATTGGGTAATTAGGAGTCTGGAGAGATGACCTCATGCAGCTCAAAGGTATAACTGTGTAGTACTTTGAATTCTCTTGACTTCAATTGCTTTCTGCAATTGGGGTCCTTTCTTGCAAGATCGTAAAATAAATTGTCTTGTTGCCAGCTTTGGTGGTCTCAAAAAATTTATTGCGTTTGTTTCTTACAACATTGGTCCTTTAGGGGATGAGAAGGGGAATTTAGTAACAGGAAATGAGGAAATGACCAAGACATTGAGCTGAAATTTTGTTTTAGTCTTGGAAGGCACAAATACCATGGCAATAATTGATAACAAGGAGGCTATGGCAGGTGAGGACCTAGAAACAATCATTATCACTAAAGAGGTAGTGTTGGGGGAGCTAATGGGGCTAAAGGTAGACAAGTCTCCTCGCCCTAATGGAATGCATCCCAGGGTAGTAAAACAGATGGCAGGGAAATAGCAAAAACGCTTGTGGTAATTTACCAAAATTGCTAGATTCTGGGGCAGTTCTGGCAGATTGGAAAACAGCAAATGTGACGCCACTGTATAAAAAAGTTAGACAAAAGATGGGTAAGTGTAGGCCAGTGAGCTTAACTTCTGTAATGGGGAAAATGCTTGAATCTATCATCGAGGAAGAAATACAGAGACATCCGGATAAAAATTGTCCCATTGGACAGATGCAGCATGGGTTCATGAAAGACAGGGCATATTTAACTAATTTAATGGAATTCTTAGAGAACATTACGAGTGCAGTGGACAAAAGGGAACCAGTGGATGTGGTGTATATGGATTTCCAGAAGGCATTCAACAAGGTGCTGCACAAATTGCTGCTGCATAAGATTTTTGCATGGCATTACAGGTAATCTATTAGCATGGATAGAAGATTGGTTAACTAACAGAAAGTAAAGCGTAGGGATAAATGTATGTGTTTTTTGGTTGGAGATCAGTGGCGAGTGGTGTACCCCAAGGATCAGTGTAGGGACCACAATTGTTTACAAGTTACATAGATGATTTAGAGCTGTGGACCAGGTGTAGTGTGTCAAAGTTTCAGATAACACTACAATGAGTAGTACAGCAAAGTGTGTAGAGGACACAAAGTCTGCAGGGAGATATATAGATAGATTAAGTAAGTGGCTAAGGATCTGGCAGATGGAGTACAATGTTGGTAGATGTAAGGTCATCCAATTTGTGGGGAATAACAGCAAAAATTGACTATTATTTCAATGGTGAAAAATTGCAGCATGCTGCTGTACAGGGCAATCAGAATGGTCTTGTGCATGAATAACAAAATGTTGGTTTGCATGTACAGCAGATATTTAAGAAGGTAAATGCAATATTGTTTTTCATTGATAGAGGGATGGAATATAAAAACAGGGAGGTTATGCGCAGCTGTATAGGGTGCTGCAGAGGCTGTATCTGAAGTACTGTATACAGTTTTGGTGTCCTTACTTGAGAAAGGACATATGGTCACTGGAGGGTGTGCAGAGGAGGTTCACTAGGTTGATTCTGAAGTTGAGAGGGTTAGCTTGTGTGGAAAGATTAAGGAGAGACTGGGGCTATATTCATTGGAATTTAGAAGAATGAAGGGGGGATCTTATGGAAACATATAAAATGTAAGGGAAAATGTAAGGTAGAAACAGTGAGATTGCTTCCATTGGAGAGTGAAAGTAGAACTAGTGGACATAGCCTCAACATAAAAGGGAGCAAATTTAGGACTGAGTTGAGGAGAAACTTCTTCACCTGAAGGGTTGTAAAACTGTGGAATTTCCTACCCAGTGAAGCAGTTGAGGGTACCTTGCTGGATGTTTCTAAGATAAAGACTGATAGATTTTTGATCAGTAAAGGAATTAAGGGCTATGGTGAGTTGGCGGGTAAGTGAATTGGAGTCCACAAATAAATCAGCCATGATCTTATTGAATGGAGCAGGCTCAACGGGCTAGATGGCATACTCCTGTTCCTCTTTCTTATGTTTTCCTGTTACCTGACATATATGATGTATCCAGCAAATTTTAACCATATCTTAATGTAATCCTGGTTGTAAAAAAATGTTTTAGTATTTAGGAGAGGAGAGTAAAGGAGAATTCAAAGAGATTCTACAAGTACATTAGGGTAGAAGAATAACTAGGGAGAGAACAGGGCCTCTTAAAGAACAATGATGCTGTCTCGAGGGGAGGCGATAGCCTAGTGTTATTATCGCTGATTGTTAATCCAGACACCCAGGTACAATTCTGGGGACCCAAGTCTGAATCCCACCATGGCAGTTGGTGGTATTTGAATTCAAGACAAATTTGGAATGAACAGTCTAATGATAACCATTGTCGATTGTCAGGAAAAACACATCTGGTACACTTTTGAGAAGGACAATAGACAATAGACAATAGGGTCAGGAGTAGGCCATTCTGCCCTTCGAGCCTGCACTCGATCATGATCATGGCTGATCATTCCTAATCAGTATCCTCTTCCTGCCTTATCTCCATAACCCTTGATTCCACTATCTTTGAGAGCTCTATCCAACTCTTTCTTAAATGAATCCAGAGACTGGGCCTCCAATTCAATGAGTGTGGCAGCCAGGAGGCATTTAGTGAAACTTTCAACTCTAAGACTGCAACAGCTTCTGATGAAATTTGGAAAAACTAAAACCCTGAAATCCTGACCTGAGCTTAGCTTCAGGGTGTCAAGGCAAAACCCAGGGCCTCCCAAGCTGTTTACTCAAGTGGTTTTCAGTAGGGAGTTTGTATCTCTCGTTCAATCTCTCTTGAAAGAAACCAGGACAAAATAACCTCTTAAAGCCACAGAATCCTCCTACCCTTGAGAACCTCTATCCCACACCATTTGCCCACATCCATCTGGAAAATTTCATTTATCCAACAGTCTCTCTTGGGAGTTTTTATCAAGTTGCCTCTTTCCACCCACTAAAATTTAGAAATGTACCTAGATTACTTAGTGTGGAAACAGGCCCTTCAGCCCAACAAGTCCACCCTGACCCG
>NC_057736.1:8832879-8836664 GCF_004010195.1 Chiloscyllium plagiosum | reverse complement strand
GGTTTATAATTTCCTGCTTTCTCTCTCCCACCTTTCTTAAAAAGTGGTATAACATTAGCCACCCTCCAATCCTCAGGAACCGACCCTGAATCTATCGAACTCTGGAAAATAATCACCAACGCATCCACGATTTCCCGAGCCACCTCCTTCAGTACCCTGGGATGTAGACCATCAGGACCCGGAGACTTATCAACCTTCAGACCTAACAGTCTCTCCAACACCAAATCCTGGCAAATATAAATTCCCTTAAGTTCAGGTCCTTCAGCCACTGTTACCTCAGGGAGATTGCTTGTGTCTTCCCCAGTGAACACAGATCTGAAGTACCCATTTGATTCCTCTGCCATTTCTTTGTTCCCGTAATATATTCCCCTGTTTCTGTCTTAAAGGGCCCAATTTTAGTCCTAACCATTTTTTTGCCTTGCACATACCTTAAAAAGCTTTTACTATCCTCCTTACCTGGTCATTCTTACCTGGTCTGGCATACATGTGACTCCAGACCCACATCAATGTGGTTGACTCTTAACTGCCCCCTGGAAGGGTAATAAATACTGGCCTACCCAGCGATGCCTCATCCTGTGAATGAATACATAAAATGTGTGGAACTACAGGAGATGGGTGAGATCCTAAATGCATATTTCTCATCATTATTTTCTTGTGGAGAAAGATATGGAAGCTCGAGATCTTGGGGAATTAAATAGTGATGTCTTGCAAAGCGTGCACATTGCAAAAGAGGAAGTGTTGGAGGTCTTAAAACACAAAGATAGATAAATCCCCATGACCAAATCCAGTAATCCCATGACATTGTCGGAAACTAGAGAATAAATTGCAGGGCCTCTAGTGAGAGAATACAGCTCCTCAAAAATCAGCAAGGCAGTCTAGGTGTGGAGCCACAGGAGATGGGGGAGATACTAAATGATATTTTGCATCAGTGTTTACTGCGGAGAAGGACATGGAAGATATAGAATGTGGGGAAATAGATGGTGACATCTTGAAAAATGTCCATATTACAGAGGATGAGTGCTGGATGTCTTGAAATGCATAAAACTGGATAAATCCCCAGGGCATGATCAGGTGTACCCTAGAACTCTGATGGAAGCTATGGAAGTGACTGTTGGGCTCCTTGCTGAGATATTTGTATCATCAATGGTCACAGGTGAGGTGCCAGAAGACTGGAGGTTGGTGAATGTGGTACCACTATTTAAGAAAAGTGGTAAGGAAAAGCCAGAGAACTATAGACTGGTGAGCCTGAATCAGTGGTGGCAAGTTGTTGGAAGGAATCCTGAGGGACAGGATTTACACGTATTTGGAAAGGCAAGGACTGATTAGGGATAGTCAGCATGGCTTTGTATGAGGGAAATCATGTCTCATGAACTTGATTGAGTTTTTTGAAGAAGCAACAAAGAGGATGATGAGGGCAGAACGGTGAACGTGAGCTATGTGGATATCAGTCAGGTGTTCGACAAGGTTCCTCATGGGAGACTGGTTAGCAATGTTAGATCTCATAGAATACAAGAAGAACTAGCCATTTGGCTGCAGAAATGGCTTGAAGGTAGAAGGCAGATAGTGGTGATGGAGGGTTGCTTTTCAGACTGGAGGCCTGTGATCAGTGGAGTGCCCCAAGGATCAGTGCTGGATTCACTACTTTTTGTCATTTACATACATGAGTTTTCGGGTGAGAGAGAAAAGGTATAAAAGGAACTTAAAGGGCAACTATTTCATGCAGAAGGTGGTGCATGTGTGGAATGAGCTGCCAGAGGAAGTGGTGGAGGCTGGTACAATAACAGCATTTAAAAGGCATCTGGATGAATATATGAATAGGAAGAGTTTAGAGGGATATGGGCGAAGTGCTGGCAAATGGAACTAGATTAGGTAAGAATATCTGGTTGGTATGGACAAGTTGGACCAAAGGGTCTGTTTCTGTGCTGCACATCTCCATGACTCTATAACAGTGGAGATATTTATATCATTAACAGCTATGGGTGAGGTGCCAGAAGACTGGAGGGTGACTAATATTGTGTCATTATTTTAGTAAGTCAGTAAGGAAAAACCAGAGAACTACAAACTGGTGAGCCTAACTGCAGTGGTGGACAAGTTGTTGGTGGGGATTCTGAGAGATAGGATCTACATGCATTTGGAAAAGCAAGGACTGGTTAGGAATAGTCAGCATGGCTTTATCATGGGAAATTGTGTCTCATAAATTTGATTGAGTTTTGGAAAAGGTGACCAAGAAGACAGATGAAAGCACAGTGGCAGATGTTGTGTAAATGAACTTTACCAAGACGTTCGACCAGGTTGCACATCGTGGACTTGTTAACAAAATTAGATCAACTGGATACAAAATTGGCTTGACAGGTGGAGACAGAGGGTAGTGTTAGAGGGAGGCCTGTGACTAGTGGTATACTGCTAAGTCCACTTTTGTTCATCACATATATAAATAATTTGGATAAGAATATAGGAGGCATGATTAGTAAGTTTGTGAATGACACCAAAATTCAGAGAATAATGAACATTAAAGAAGGTTGTCTGAGAGTACAATGGAATCTTGATCAATGGGGCCAGTGAGCCAAGGAATGGCAGATGGAGTTTAATTCAGATAAATGCGAGGTGTTACATTTTGGCAAGACACATCAGAGCAGGTTTGTCTTGAGACAAACTTATATTAGAGACAAAGAATCATACATTAGATATAAACAACTGAGTTCAAATGTATCTTTTGAACACTATAAAGAGCGTAGAGGCATTTTTAAGTGGGAGATCAGGAAGGCAAATAGAGTATATGATTCAGCCTTGGCAAATAAAGTTAAGGATAATCCAAAAAGATTCAACAAATACATTAAGATCAAGAGAGGAACTACAGAGACAGTAGGACCCTTTAAAGATCAAAGAGGTCGTCTTTGTGTTGAACCTCAGGAGAGAGGCAAGATATTAAATGAATATTTCACATCAGTTTTTACTGTGGAGAAAGAAAGACTAGAGAACTCAGAGAAATAAATATTGATATTTTGAAATCAGTTCACAT
Source organism: Chiloscyllium plagiosum (assembly GCF_004010195.1). NCBI lineage: Eukaryota > Metazoa > Chordata > Chondrichthyes > Orectolobiformes > Hemiscylliidae > Chiloscyllium > Chiloscyllium plagiosum. Next base: position 8,833,645 of record NC_057736.1, on the reverse strand, counting down.
TACAGAAGAGAAAGTGTTGATGTCTTAGAAAACATAAAAGTGGATAAATTTCTGGGACTTCATCTAGTGTATCCCAGGACTTTCTCAGAAGTAAGGGAAGAAATCATGGGACGCCTTGCAGAAATATTTGTATCAACTATAAATATGGATGAGGTGCTGAATGACCGGAGAGTGGCTAATGTTGTGTCCTTGTTTAAGAAGGGATGTAAGGAGAAGCCTGGGAACAATAGACCTGTGAGTTTGAATTTAGTTGTTGGTAAGTTGTTGGAGGTGATTCTGAAAGATCAGATTTATATGCATTTGAAGAGGCAAAGAATGAGTTTATATGAAGCATGGGTTTATACGAAGGAACTTGCGTCTTACAAATGTGATTTTTTCAGGAAGTAAACAAGAAGATTGACGAGGCAGAGTGGTAGACATTGTTTACTTAGAGGTAAAAACAATACCGACATTTTTTACAAACCCACCAATTCCCACAGCTACCTGGATTACACCTTTTCCCACCCTACCTCCTGCAAAAATGCCATCCCGTACTCCCAATTCCTCCGTCTCCGCCGTATCTGCTCCCAGGAGGACCAGTTCCACCACAGAACACACCAGATGGCTTCCTTCTTTAGAGACCGCAATTTCCCTTCCCACGTGGTTAAAGATGCCCTCCAATGCACCTCGTCCATATCCCGCACCTCCGCCCTCAGACCCCACCCCTCCAACCGTAACAAGGACAGAACGCCCTGGTGCTCACCTTCCACCCCACCAACCTTCACAT
>NC_057736.1:8831568-8832286 GCF_004010195.1 Chiloscyllium plagiosum | reverse complement strand
CCACCCCCACCCTCCTCTCACTTATCTCTCCACCCTTCAGGCTCTCTGCCTGTATTCCTGATGAAGGGCTTTTGCCCGAAACATCGATTTTACTGCTACTCAAATGCTGCCTGAACTCTTCCAGCACCACTAATCCAGAATTGTTTACTTAGACTTCAGTAAAGCCTTTGACTAGGTTCCACATGGTAGATTAATCAGTAAAGTTAGCGAACATGGATTCAGGGTGAGCTTGCCATTTGGATACAAAATTGGCTTAACAGCAGGAGACAGAGGGTGATGATAAAGAGTCACTTTCTTGAACTGGAGGCCTGTGACTAGCAGTATTCAACAAGGATTCGTGCTGTGTCCACTTTTGTTAGTCATTTATATAAATGACTTATATGAGAATATAGAAAGCAGTGTTAGTAAGATTGTGGATGACATCAAGATTGGTGGTATAGTGGACAGTGAAGAATGTTACCTAAGATTACAAAGAGATCTTATCAATTGGATCAATGGGCTGAAAAGTGGTAAGTTGACTTTAATTTGGATAAATGCAAGGTATTGCGTTTTGGTAAAACAAACAAAGTTGGGACTTACACAATTAAAAGTAGGTCCTTGGGCAGTGTTGTGGAACAAAGAGACCTAAGGGTTCAGGTACATAAATCTTTGAAGTTTCCATCATATATAGATAGGAGAAAGTGAGGACTGCAGATGCTGGAGATCCGAGCTGAAAATG
>NC_057736.1:8818755-8831524 GCF_004010195.1 Chiloscyllium plagiosum | reverse complement strand
TCTTTCCTGAAGAAGGGCTTATGCCCGAAATGTCGATTCTCCTGTTCCTTGGATGCTGCCTGGCCTGCTGCGCTTTTCCAGCAACACATTTTCAGATCATATATAGATAGGGTGGTTAAGAAGGCATTTAATATTCTTGCCTTCATTGCTCAGCCCTTTGAGTAAAGGAGTTGGGATATTATGTTGAGGTTGTACAGGATGTTGCTGAGGCCTCTTCTGGGATACTATGTCCAGTTCTGGTCTCTCTGTTACAGGAAGGATATTACTATGCTGGAAAGGTTTCAACAGAGAATTGCCAGGATGCTGCTAGGAATGGAGAGTTTGAGTTATAAGGAGAGGTTAGATAGACCTGGATGTTTTCCATTAGAGGTGAAGAGGTTGTTATGGACCAGACCTGACGCCCCCACAATATTTTAAGAAGGTTGCCTAGACCACAATTTTTTTAAATTTAAAGGCAGATGTGAAGTGCTGTGTTCCAGATGCGATGCAACTGGTCAAACTACTCAATATTAAGCAAAACACAATTTAAGTAAATGCTATAGTTAAATATATAAAAAAAGAAGAATTTAAATAACTTAACTATTGGAAAACTTAACTGAATAACAGATATAGTTACTATAACTAATTATCTATTCCAGGATGGTAACATGCAAAAAACACCCCTTTGGCAAAAAGATAAATTCAGTCACAGATTCTCACATGTAGTTCTCCTATCCAGAAGAAAAACAAATAAGAGAAGACCCAGAGAGAATAACAGCTAAGAGACATTCACTGAAGCTTCCAACTGTTCAAAGAACCCAAAGGCTTCTGATGTAACTGAAAAAAACAAAACTCAGAAATCCAAATCTGTGAGAGCTGGCCATACCCATTCAGGCTGTTAAAACAAAACCCAAGGCCTGACAGGTTGTTTACACAAGTCATCTTCAGTAGCCAGTTCAGCATCTCTGCCTTGCAACCTCTCTTCAAAAAAAACCAAGACAATTTAACCTTTTAAAGTGACAGCATTGTCACGTAAATGAACCATCAATATACAAAGATAGCTTTATTTTTAAAACATTTAGTCTGACTCTATTAATACACTATAATTTGCATACATTACATTTACTCTAAGCATGCAAACTACTATATTCTATTTATTCCTGCCAGTGAATGCCTCTGCCTTTCCTCATCAAAATCAAGACATGGCAGAAATTACATTTTCTCCTCTTGCCACGTGTATAATTTTCAAATTGAATGGCTGCAGTAATAAGCTTTGTCTAAATATCTGGAATTTTTGTTCTTAAATTTCTCCAAAAATTTTAACGGGTTATAATCAGTATATACAATTTTCTCAGACACATTTCTGGCAAATAAATGTTGAAATATTGTAACACCAACACCGAGCTCAAGGTTTCCTTCTCAATAGTGGAATATTTCTGCTGATGAGTATTCAATTTTCTGGAAGGGTTTCTATTTTCTTTTGTCTTCTTGCAAGAGTACAGCACCAACACCCACATCACCTGCATCAATAGCCACCTTGAAAGGCTTTGTATAAATAGATGTAGCTAACACTTCATCTCCATTAGCAAAATTGTGAATTTTTGATTTCTTGTCTGTTTCATCACATGATGTGCTACTTTTAAATGCTGTCTCACTAACTCAGCTACTCTATTTAATCTTTTCCTAAAATTTGACACAGTCCAAATATGTTGTCTCTGAATTCTGACTCATCAATTTCTCCAGAATTCATTTCAGTGGTCCTCTTACCTCATGCCCAAAAATCAATTCAAATTGACTGAATTTAGGTAGATTCATTTAGTGCATCCCTAATTGCCAAAAGTACAAATGGAATTCCTTTATCTCAATCCTCTGGATAGTCTTGACTTTAAGCCCTCACCTGGTCTTTAATGTCTGATGTCACTGTTCTAATGCTCCCTGCAATTCTGGATGGTATGCAAATGATTTGAATTGTTATAGAACATAGAACATAGAAGAATACAGCGCAGTACAGGCCCTTTGGCCCTCGATGTTGCGCCGAACCAAGCCCACCTAACCTATACTAACCCACTATCCTCCATATACCTATCCAATGCCCGCTTAAATGCCCATAAAGAGGGAGAGTCCACCACTGCTACTGGCAGGGCATTCCATGAACGTACGACTCGCTGAGTGAAGAACCTACCCCAACTTCAGTCCTATATCTACCCCCCCCACCTTAATTTATAGCTATGCCCTCTTGTAATACCCGACTCCATACGCGGGAAAAGGTTCACACTGTCAACCCTATCTAACCCCCTAATCATCTTGTACACCTCAATCAAGTCACCCCTAAACCTTCTTTTCTCTAATGAAAACAGCCCCAAGTGTCTCAGTCTTTCCTCATACGATCTTCCTTCCATACCAGGCAACATCCTGGTAAACCTCCTCTGCACCCGTTCCAGTGCCTCCACATCCTTCCTATAGTATGGCGACCAAAACTGCACACAATATTCCAGATGCGACCGCACCAGAGTCTTATACAACTGCATCATGACCTCAGGACTCCGGAACTCAATTCCTCTACCAATAAAAGCCAGTACGCCATATGCCTTCCTCACCGCACTATTTACCTGGGTGGCAACTTTCAGAGATCTGTGTACATGGACACCAAGATCCCTCTGCTCATCCACACTACCAAGTATCCGACCATTAGCCCAGTACCCCATCTAAAGGCATCGAGAGCATTGATACATACCACATGCTCCTTCTCCAACTCTGTCTTCTTCCATCCAGCCAATTCCTAATCCAAACCTCCAACTCACCCTCAATGCCATATCTCCGTATTTTCTGCAGTAGCCTACCATGGGGAACCTTATCAAACGCCTTACTAAAATCCATATATACCACATCTACCGCTTTCCCCTCATCAACCTCCTTCGTCACCTTTTCAAAGAATTCAATAACTCACTATATTCCTTAGTTATCCATAACTTCCCTGAATAAGGTTGATGTAAAATTTGAACCTTGATCTGATTGTATCTCTGTGGGTAGTCTGTATTTGGTGAAAAGTTTGAGAAAATCTTCAATCATCATTTCAGCTGTAATGTTACATTGTGGAATGGCCTCTGGAAATGTAGTGGATACATCTACTATTGTCAACAAGTACTGATTCCCACTTTTTAATTTTTGTAGGGGTCATACACAACCAATTAAGACTCATGTAAAAGGTTCCTGAAATGCAGGAATGGAGATTAAAGATGCTGGTTTTATCACTGTCTGAGGTTTCCCAATTACCTGACACATATGACATGTCCGACAAAATTCAATTGCATCCTCATGCAGTCCAGGCCAGTAAAAATGTTTTTGTATTTTGGCTTAAATTTTCCTTACTCCCAAGTGGCCTCCTATTGGTAATTCAATATGCTACTCACAACAACTTACTTCCATAACCCTCCGGTAATATAGCTTAATGAATTTCTGTCCATTTCTCAATCACCTGAATCTCCATTTCCTCATCAAGACGTCATTTTTAAGATAGCAACAATCTGGGATACATTCAGATTCTTCTTCCTTGTATGTTTTTTGATACAATTGCTTCAGAATTTCATCTTTCTGTTGTAAGCCAGTTAATTTATCTGAACTAAATCACCCCAAAAGACTGTCAGCCTAGCTCATCATGCAGCTGTGAAAACAGCAGATAGAGGTATTTTGCAGTAATTAGTTGATTCTTTGAAGTTATTCACAATATTAAGAAATAGGCTCTTTTAAAGGTTCTGCAGATAACCTGAGATGGATTTCAATGTAATCATAGATATACATATAGAACAAAATACAACGATCACTAATCAGCTTTAGGGGACTCTATTCAAACAAAGATGTGAAAGCTAATTAGTCTCAGGAAACTTCTTTCTTAAAGGAATGCCTGGTGTATCCTGTAAGAAACAAATTGCTTGCAACTCAGTAGCTAGTGTGCTAACAGTACAGGTAGCTATATAACTTTACATATAATTAACTTTATAACAGAAATTAATATTACGCATCTTACAGCAGATGGTTAGGACCAACTATCTTTTGTATTTTTTATGTATAATTAGGACAGTGAGAAAATATGAGTAACAGAATTTGACAGGGATAGCAAATGAATACAATGAACAACAAAATTCAAGCAGTCCTTAGCGATAAGCATAGGGACATGTCTGAATGAGTACAGCCAGCAATGTTGAAATGCAAACTAATAGGATGCATGGAAAGGTCCCAAGGCCTGGTGATTACAATGGTTGTTAAATACCATGCGATCATGGGATCTGTCGGCTGTCCATAGGAGTGTCCATTATTGATCATGTCATTCACAGGCTTTGATGTATAGAACAAAGTTCAATAAAGTGCGGTGCTGGAAAAAGCACAACAGGTCAGGAAGCATCTGAGGAGCAAGAGAGTCGATGTTTTGGGCTTAACCTTTCATCAGGACTGGGGGTGGGGAAGGGGGCTGAGAAATAAATAGAGGGAGGGTGGGTGGGCCTGGGAAAAAAGTAGTTGGGATGGCAATAGGTGGATCCAGGTATGTAGGTCAGTGGGAAATATGGAGTGGATAGCTGGGAAGAAGATGGACAGGTTGGTCAGGTCAAGAGGGTTGGATTTGGAATGGGGCGGGGGAGGAGAGATTTGGAAATTTGTGAATTCAATGTTGAGGCTGTGTGATTGTAAACTCCTGAGACAGAAGTTGAGGTGCTCCTCCTCCAGTTTGTGGGTGGCCTTGTTTAGGCGATGGAAGAGGCTCAGAATGAACATGTCATTGGAGGATTGGGATAGGGAATTGAAATGGATGGCTACAGGAAGGTGGGGTTAGTATGGACCAGAGATGTTCCCTGAACCATTCTGTGAGTTTGTGTTCAGTCTCTCCGATGTAGAGGAGACCACATTGAGAGGAACAGATGCAATAAATGAGGTCTGAGGATGTGCAAGTAAATCTCAGATGGATTTGGAATGATCCTTTGGGGCCTTAGGCAGAGATGAGGGGGCAGGTATGGGCACAGGGTTTGCACCTCTTAAGTGGCAGAAGGTGCCTGGAGGTTGGTGGGGAGTGCGGATCTAATGAGGGAGTTGTGTAAGGAACAGTCCCTATGGAATGCAGATAGGGGTGGGGAGGAAAATATATTTTTGATGGTGAAGTCTGACTGCAGGTGGCAAAAATGGCAGAGATGATACGATGGATTTGGAGATTTAGTGGGGTGGAATGTGAGGACCAGAGGATTGATTAGTGCAGCGGAATCTCTGTATAGAATAAGGGGGAGGGAACAGTAACCACGTTGTATGTGATTATTATAACACAAAATGTATAAAAATAATGTATCTCACTGTAAAAAACAGAGCATCATTGACCAGTCTTCTAATCTGAGCTAAAGATTGAGGGACAACTGAATCCTCATGTTGAGGCCACATTCGAGGGGAGTCTTCGGCCCTCTCCCTGCACGATCTGGTGACTCCTTGAATAAAAACTGCCAAGTGCCTGAATTTTGCCTACAGCCTGAGTCTTTGTCCTCGGACGAGGGGTTTTGCTCCTACAGCATACTTCAGGCCACAATGTGGGTCAGTACATTTATTTACCAAAAGATCAATAAAAGGTCAGAAGGAGATAGCTCCCCAAAAAATCAATGAGGTTGGAAATGCTCACGCATAGGAAACCAGATAGAAGCAGCAGATTGCCTCAGACACAGTCAGAATGGAATCCAGGGAAATGGCAGGAAAGGTTGAAAAGGGTAAGGCCTGCTTGGAGCTCCTATAGATCAATCCTGCAGCCAGTGTTTGAAAAAAATCAAAGCAATAATTAAACAAAAGGAAAAGACACAGAAAGGGTAAATCATCCTTGTGGCTCTGTTTACTTAGAATCCCAAAAAGGCACAGAAATATCTAAAATAGCTGCAGTGTTCATTAGTGACAAAGAGAGAGGGAGACTGGCTTTCTGCGTTGTGTTACTTCACTGAACCTTGTACAAGTGTTAACTGTTATGGTCTGGTTTGAATACACCTTTGTTTGTTAGTTGTTAAGTATCATCATGTGCAATTTGTGTGCTTTTATTCCCTGGAGCTCGAGACCTGGGGATACTTTGAAGTTAGTTTGCATCTTGTGAATGTATGATGATTTGAAAGTGTGGTGTGTGCCTGTATAAGGGTGGAACATGTTTGGTTAATATAATTGAGAGCATGTTGCTGGAAAAGCACAGCAGGTCAGGCAGCATCCAAGGAGCAGGAGAAATGATGTTTTGGGTCGGAGTCCTTCATTCGGGGGGAGTGATTCCGGCCTGAAACGTCGTTTCCCCTGCTCCTCAGATGCTGCCTGACCTGCTGTGCTTTTCCAGCAACACACTCTCAACTCTGATCTCCAGCATCTGCAGACCTCACTGTCTCCTCCTTGGTTAATATAATGGCATTTTAAGAAATTAGTCCTTGACATGTAGAGGAAAACAAACCTGCTATGAAGTGTTCATTTAGAATTTGTATTTTAAAGAATGATAAAAATTTATTTCTTGGAATTGGTCATGTGTGATTAAAATTAATTGCAAAAAGTAAAAGCAAAAAGAAAGCTATTACCTACCTCCTTCTTTCTCAAGAAAATGTTTTATGTGTACTGTTTTGGAAGGAGGAAACAGTCCTGGTAAATTTTAATCTCAGGAACATTATGTTTAGATGATCATATTTGGAATTTCATTTTCTGGCCAGAGTGATGACAAGATTTACAGTGAGTCATTGTACTTCGGTGTACAACTCTATGAGTGAGGAGATTAAAAAAGGAGAATTTAACAAAGGAGATGGGCTTTTTCCTTTCTTAAACTAAACCACCTATTTCCTTGAGGACAAGAGACAGATGACGTAATTATGTGCAAGAGTTTACGCCTCACCCCCTTTTTGAATCCATATTAGATTAATATTAATTAACCCATTCTGGTTGGCATGAATTGGATGGAAGTTCTTTATTTGTTTTTAGAAACTGGAGACACTGAATGCTGAACCTGTTTGCAGACTTTCAAAGTTGCAGCACAATGATGGATACTCAACCCATCATGTCATTTATCAGTGTTGGGGAGTACTGTGGAAACATTAAATGCATTAGGCATTAGGAATTAGAATGTATAAAAATTGTTAGTGACTTTGAGGGAATAAAACAGAACCTTGAATTTGGACAAATTTATGTAAAGATATCGAATATTGAGAAGAGTTATCAGCTAACTTTAAAAAATGTGGGATGTCTCAGAGAAAGAACAAACAAAATATATTTTGTCTGAATAAAATAGAAATGCTTAACTTCTATTTTAAAATATTATAAGATTATGCTACATGGACTACCAACATCTCCAGATCTCTGGAATTAGATAGGCAATAGTAGGCAAATTGCAAAATGGGATGATATGAAGTAATTAAGGATGAAGAGCACTATCAGAAGAAAAATAAATTAGAGAACAGGTCTCAGACATATACAGCTATTTGACAAAAGGATTAGTGGCCTGGAATAGCACAAAAACATAGTTTAAATGATAAGACACTGAGACATCATCCATTGAGAAACTGATCTGAAAACAGTGATAGTAGTATTAATGAAAGGAGGTGGGAAACATATTCTGAAGACAGAGCATGATGAATGTTAGAACTGTATTATTTCACACGATAAAACTGTAGCTAATTGGGATGCTTGCATGTGAAAGTAGTGCCACTGTATGATATAATCGTTCACAAAATTGGCAAATTAAAGAAGCAAATGGCAGAAGTATACTCAACACAGATGAAGAGTTGGAGAAATTTTGAGTCATGTATGATGTTATTTTACTGCTACTGGGAGAGGTAATCTATGGGTAAGGAACTGGAGGATAAAAAAACCCATAAATTAAGGAACCTGAATCTGGAATATACAGAATTTTAGAGCAAATTGTGTAAATAGATTAACTGAAAAAATATGTAGATGAAATTCTTGTTACCTCAGACTGGGCTTGTATACCCTTGAGTTTAGAAGACTGAGAGGGGATATGATTGAAACATATAAGATTTAGAAGACTGAGAGGGGATATGATTGAAACATATAAGATTATTAAAGGATTGGACACTCTGGAGACAGAAAACATGTTTCCGCTGGGTGAGTGCCAAAGCAGAGGACACGAATGGCCTATTCCTGCACCTATTGTCTATTTTCTATTGTCTATTGTCACTTTTTTACTGCCACTCATGAGTTAAGGAAAGGACAAAGGGTTAACATCTATACAGACAGTCAGAATGTCTTCAGTGTAGACCATGATTACATGATGGCATGGGCAAAATGAGGTTATGTTACCTTAAGTGCTAGTATAATTCAGCATGAGACTCTAGTCAAGGAGCTAATGGCTGCAGCATTCAAATCAAAGGAGGCAGCAATAATTAAAATTAAAATGCACTGAAGGATTCAGACACCAGAGCAGAACAGGAACAACTATGTAACAATGCAACAAAAGCAATGTTAGAACAGGAAGTCATAACAATAGCAGCTGTGAAAATGCAAGAAGCCAAAGGTGAAGAATGGTTCACGTTTGCAAGCAGCAGCTGGTTTAGAAGAAGCAGAATGGATTAACTATGAGCAGTATTTGGAGCAGATGATATTTGGAACAAGGAAGGTAAGGTGGTAGCTCCCACATTCTACCAGCAGACCCAATGCAATGTTTACCATATACTAGCACACATAGGGAGGAATAAAATGATATAGCTAATATCTAATTGTTGGTGGTGGAAAGGAATGGGAAGAAACATAGCTATATTTTGCCAGAGATGCACTGTATATGCACAGACAGAACCAGGACAGGGAATTAAAATCAAAATGATCCACCAGCCCCATCCACAGTGATCATGGGAACACATCCAAATGGATTTTATAGGACCACTCCCACAAAGTCAGAATAAGAAATTCTGCCTGGTCATGGTCAACCAGTTTACCAGATGGGTAGAAACTTTCCCCACAAAGGACTGTAATGCAACCTGGATGGCAAAAATATTGGCAGCTGAAATAATACCCAGGTAGGTGAGTTCCCCTACAACTAGACACAGAACAATGGACTGACTTTACAGGCAAGTGCCTGAAGGAAACATGGAAACTCTTGGGAATAACACAAAAGTATCACATCGCCTACCACCCACAGAGCTTGGGTATGGTAGAGAGAATGAATAGAACACTGAAAACTGCTTGACCAAGGCAGTGGTAGGAAAAGGAGTTAAATGGAGTCTTTCCTTATGAGCCACTCTAATGGCCCAGAGAGCAACCTACTCGAGCGCCACTGGACTAACACCCTCTGAGCTCATGATGTGATGAGCAGTGACTGCCCAGGAACTAATCATGAGGGGTGCAGAACTGACTAACAGCAAGGGACAAATCTGGGATTACATGAAAACCCTCTAAGTATTTACACGTACTTCACGGGACCAACAGCTTGACAAGGACCGGAAGTCTGAGGGACATCCAGGACAAACAGAAATGCCAGTCCTAGGATCAAAGATCCTGATGAAAATAATCCCAAGCAAGGGAGCTTTGTTCCCCTGATGGGACGGACCTCATGAGGTAATAGTAACCGGTAACAGGAACGCATTTATTAATGAAAGCGGGATCGGTGAATGGCGACGCCCTACCCAGTTACAAGTATAGAAGCACGAACAACCAACACGTCTTGTGTGCTCTCTATCTCTTTGTTTTTTTTCCCCTCTCCCTCTCGCAGGTTTTAAGGGCCTTATCACATGACCACCAACAAGCAGCAGGAACTGGATCCTCGACCCCAGGATGGGAGCCGGAATAGATTAAGTTGCATATAAATGTGTGGCGCAGTTGCACGGTGATTGTAATTAAGTATATTGCTGATATTAGAGTAAGCATGAAAACAGTAATCCTCAGTGGAGTCTTCTTAATTTTGATCCCATCAGAGACAGACAGGCATGTGGTGAAACAGGAACTAAATGTTAACACATTTTTATTCATGTCATATGCTTAACCAAATGTATTAGTATCTCCCACTGCTGGATTTGTTCAAACATTCCCATACATTCAAGTGTTCTGAGGTCTATTGCTTTTAATGAATGTGAAGTGACAGAATGGATGACACGTCACTATGAATACCTAACACCTGGGGTTTACATGGCTGACATGCTTTCTGCAAAGAATAGGTTGCCTTTGGGTGGATATTAGTAGGACATGGGATAAGTGTGAATCAGCAGGGTACAGCTTTTCTGTTTTTGAAGGTTGGTACCAACCCCAATGTAATACCTCCCATATGCCACCATTTGTTACCATTACCGACACATCAAGGGTAAGAAGACCAGTTACGTCTATTTGTTCTATTTGTTTTGAGCTGGAGGGTTGTTCTGCAGGTCAGAGTAATTGCACTCAATATTTTAATGTCACCTTGCCTACATCTAAATTGAATTTTACTAAACTTACATCAGTCGGAACCTTAATCATACATCGTCTTCTGACCATATAACTAAGTTTATCCTGTACAATGGCACCAGTTTGTGTGTGAACACAAAGCATACGCCTGGCAACAACCATCTTGAACAGGGTCATGTTACCTAGGCTATGTGGTGCCGTTTGTGCATTACACATCATCCCTCTTGAAGGAATCATTGGGACAGCGCAAATGTGTCATCACAGAAATGGAATGGTTCTTTGCAATCTTGCTGCCCCCTTTTTTAATGGGTACAACATTGAAATGGAAAAATATAAACAACCCCTGGCCTCGACCCTGTGGAGTTGGGCAATGGGGTGGCTGGGATCCCTGGAGATGTCTACTGCCCACGGAATAGTAATTGTTATCATTATTGTTCTCCTATGCTGTGTTGCTTATAGCCTTTTAAAATGTTTCATTGCTGCCATAATGAAGATGATAACAGAGGAAGGACGACAGACCGAGTCAGTGGCTCTGCTGCATACCACCAAGACAACAGATTTCCAGTGGAGCAACAAAAGAAATGACAAGCTCATCACATGACGAGAAGAGAATCATAAATGCAACACCGCCGAAAGAATTTCCTCATGATCTGCTATTTTGCCTACGGTTATAAAAGCATTGCCACGGGTGACCATCCGACCTGAACGAACTTTTGAATACTTTGCTTTGAACATACAAGCTAATAATGTGCGTATGGTCATAATCTGGCCTTGGGGAAAAAGGGGAAACTTTTGGGTAAGTCCATACTTGAGAGACAAAAGGGATGCCCATATTTGAGAAACACAAGGGATGCCCATATTTGAGAGACATAAAGGACGCCCATGTTTGAGAGTCACAAGATAGCTGGCAGCTAAGCCGTCCCTCTACCCCTGCACAAAATGGCACAAAAAAGAATTAAAAGCTTGCTCTAGCATTTAACTGAGACACAATGGTACCTTTGACAAGTGGTTATTCCAAGGCAAAAGGGAGCCTTGCACAAATGACAGCTGCAAGAAGATTTGTTAGAGATAGTTTAATAAGAAAATGACAAAGGACAGAACAGAGTTAGTTAGGACAAGGGGTGTAAAACATCCCAGAAGACTGTCAGCCTAGCTCATCATGCAGCTGTGGAAACAGCAGATAAAGGTATTTTGCAGTAATTAGTTGATTCTTTGAAGTTATTCACAATATTAAGAAATAGCTTTTTTAAAGATTCTGCAGATAATCCTGAGGTAAATTTCAGTGTAATTATAGATATACATATAGAACAAAATACAACAATCACTAAGAGCCTTAGGGGAAAAGATTTAAACAGAGATGAAAAAGTTAATTAGTCTCAGGAAACTTTTCTTTATGACTAAAGGAATGCCTGGTGTAACCTGTAAGGAACAAATTGCTTGCAACTCAGTAGCTAGAGTGCTAACAGTACAGTATATGACTTTACATATCCTAACTTTATAATAGAAGTTAATATTACAAATCTTATAGCAGTTAGAACCATATAAATATAATTAGGACCATGGGAAAATATGAGGAGTAACAGAATTTGATAGAGAGGGCAAATGAATATAATAAACAATAGAATTCAAGCAGTCCTGAGAGATAAGCAAGACTGGGACATGTCTGAAGGAGTACAGTTAGTAATGTTGGAAGGTGAATGAATAGGATGCATGGAAAGATCCCAAGGTTTGGTGATTACAATGACTGTTAAACACCATGAGACCATTGGAACCTTGTGCTGTCCATAGGAGTGTCCATCATTGATCAAGTCTTTCCCAGGGTTGGATATGTAGAATAAGGGGAAGAGCACAGTAACCATGTTGTATGGGATTATTGTGACACAAAATGTATAAAAATATTTTATGTCACTGTATAAACCAGAACGTCATTGACCTCTCTTCTGATCTAAGATAAAGGTTAAGGGGATAACTGAGTCCTCACATCAAGGCCAGTTTTGGGGCAAGTCTTTGGCCCTCTCCCTACATGATCTGGTGACTGCTTGAAGAAAGACTACCATGCGCCTGAATTCTACCTGCATAGAGTCATTGAGATGTACAGCATGGAAACAGATCCTTCGGTCCAACCCGTCCATGCCGACCAGATATCCCAACCCAATCTAGTCCCATCTGCCAGCACCCGGCCCATATCCCTCCAAACCCTTCCTATTCATATACCCATCCAAATGCCTCTTAAATGTTGCAATTGTACCAGCCTCCACCACATCCTCTGGCAGCTCATTCCATACACGTACCACCCTCTGTGTGAAAAAGTTGCCCCTTAAGTCTCTTTTATATCTTTCCTCTCTCACCCTAAACTGATGCCCTCTAGTTCTGGACTCCCCGACCCCAGGGAAAAGACTTTGTCTATTTATCCTATCCATGCCCC
>NC_057736.1:8699335-8817917 GCF_004010195.1 Chiloscyllium plagiosum | reverse complement strand
TTCTTAAACAGTGGCACCACGTTAGCCAACCTCAAGTCTTCCGGCACCTCACCTGTGACTATCGATGATACAAATATCTCAGCAATCACTTCTCTAGCTTCCCACAGAGTTCTCGGTACACCTGATCAGGTCCTGGGGATTTATCCACCTTTACCGTTTCAAGACATCCAGCACTTTCTCCTCTGTAATCTGGACATTTTGCAAGATGTCACCATCTATTTCCCTACAGTCTATATCTTCCATATCCTTTTCCACAGTAAATACTGATGCAAGATACTCATTTAGTATCTCCCCCATTTTCATCTTGAGTCTTTGTCCTCAGTAGAGGGTTTCGTTCCTATAATTTCCTTCTTACCCTGTGGTAAAATATCTTTATGATCTTCAATGAGATCTCCTTTCCCTTACCATCTTATGATTTCTCTTTGCCCCAATTTCTATGCTTCACAAATTGAAATTGATATCGGAAGCCAAATATTGATTTATGAACCAACTCATAATCATCAGTTACTTCTGTTGCTAATTTTGCAGTTTCAACATTCTGCTCTTCCACATGAGTTCTCACTACTTCAGGAAGTAAATTTTGAACTCCTCCAAAATAATCGTCTCTCTATGATTGATCTATATGATTGATCTTAGTGAAATTTGAGAAGATTTGTAGCTCAGGTTTTGGTTTTGGGTGTAGGTTTGCTTGCTGAGCTGAAAGGTTCATTCCCAGACGTTTCGTTATTTTATTAGATAACATCTTCAGTGGACCACATGCGAAGCAATGCTGAAAATTCCTGATTTGTATTCATATGTTTGGGTTTCTTTGGGTTGGTGATGTTATTTCCTGTGGTGAAGTCACTTCCTGTTCCTTTTCTTGGGGGTGGTAGATGGTGTCTAACTCAATGTGTTTGTTGATAGAGTTCCAGTTGGAATGCCATGCTTCTAGGAATTCTTGTGCAGTTCCTTGTTTGGCTTGTCCTAGGATGGATGTGTTGTCCCAGTCGAAGTGGTGTCCTTCCTCATCCGTATGTGAGGATACTAGTGAGGGAGGGTCATGTCGTTTTGTGGCTAGTTGGTGTTCATGTATCCCGGTGGCTAGTTTTCTGCCTGTTTGTCCAATGTAGTATTTGTTACAGTTCTTGCACGGTATTTTGTAAATGATGTTAGTTTTGCTCATTGTCTTTATAGGGTTTTTCAAGTTCATTAGCTGCTGTTTTAGTGTGTTGGTGGGTGTGTGGGCTACGATGATGCC
Source organism: Chiloscyllium plagiosum (assembly GCF_004010195.1). NCBI lineage: Eukaryota > Metazoa > Chordata > Chondrichthyes > Orectolobiformes > Hemiscylliidae > Chiloscyllium > Chiloscyllium plagiosum. The sequence continues at coordinate 8,816,680 of NC_057736.1, read as the reverse complement.
AAGGGGTCTAAGTAGTCTGGAAGCAATCATCCCAACACCCACAAACGAAGCTGCATCAGAACATTATTTCAACGAGCCCCCCACACTGTTGCAAAGAGGAACTACACAAAGCAGAGGAAAATCACCTATACCGTGTGTTCAAAAAGAATGGGTACCCAATGAACACAGTCCGCTGATTTCTCAGCAACAAACCCAAACAAGCAGACTAAACACGTCCAGAAACCTTAGACACTCTCCCCTACATCAAAGCTACGTGGAAATGACTGCCAGACTACTCAGACCCCTTGGCATCACAGTTTTTTTTAACACAGAGAGTGATATGTGTATGGAATGAACTTCCAGAGGAAAAGAATCAGACCACTGGAGGTTCTGAACATTTTTCAAAGGAAGAAATATTTCCTTTTTCTTCTAATCGAGCAGGTAATCCCATAAATTCATTATTAGTCACTTCCAATGCAGGTACAGTTATAATGTTTAAAAGACATTCGAATGAGTATATGAATAAGAAATGGTTAGAGGGATATGGGCCAAGCCCAGGCAGGTGGGACTAGTTTAATTTGGCATTTTGGTCAGCATGGACTAGTTGGGCTGAATGGTCTGTTTCCGTGCTGGTTGATTCTAAGGCTCTGCACTTTAACTACAAATTCTACACTTAGTAAGTCACTCTTTAATCCAACTCTATATAATCGGACCTTTTTTTTAAACCCTATATATACCGCCAATGAATAGTTTTACTTCATTCGTCCACTGGAAGACAAAGCCTATTATTTACCAGTAACATTGACAGACTCGATTGAGAGACTCCCAATATATTTATCAGATTACCTGCTTGATCAAAAGAAAAAAAAAGATTTCTTCCTTTGAAAAGGTTCAGAGCCTCAAGTGGTCTGATTGTCTTTAGACATAATCAAGGAAGAATAATCTTGCTTGTCCTGAGCCACCTTTCTCTTCCCAGAAGATTCAGAGGGAAAATGCTCCACTTATACCACTGCTACAGTTTTACTACCTATTTCCTTTTTATAATGCGCGATTTTCTAAAGATTCCTTCGACATTAAAATTACTGTAATAGATTTTCCATTTAACTCCAGCAACTAGCTTTCGCATGTCCAGTCCAATTAAAATGAAAGCATACTATTTTCTGTTGGAAATTTGAAATGAAAACAGAACATGCTGGAGAAACTCAACAGGTGTGACAGCACCTTTGGAGAGACAGAGTAATTATTTCAATAGTTCGACCCATCCCTCTCACCCCTTCCTTTCCCTCCCACAATAAAGATAAGGTTCCACATGTCGTCACTTCCCACAGCAGCAATCTCCTCATTCAAAGGATCACCTATGGCCTTTTCTGTCACCTCCACCAGGATACCAAGACCATACATAAGTTTTTCTTCCTTTCATTGCCAGCATACTTCAGGGACCATTCCTTCTGAGACATTGTGGTCTACTCTTCAATCTCTCCTAACACCTCCTCACATCCCCATGGTACCTCCCATGTAATCACAGATGGTTTGACACTTGCCCATGCACATCTTCCATCCTTACCATCCAAAGTCCCAAACATATCTTCTGGGTGAAACTGCATTTTACTCGTACTTTAGTAATTTAATCTATTGTATTCGCTGCGCATAATCTGCTCCCCTTTTAATTGGTAAGAGCAAATGGAGAGTGAGTAACAGCAGGAATACCTCTGCTCTGTCTAGAGGAATGATCTCTATCTCCCAATTGCTGGACATTTCAATAAACCACCTTCCTCCATGTTAACGTTTCTGTCATTGGTCTGCTAAGAAGACCAACACAAGCTAAAGGATTAACACTGCATTTTTCACTTAAGAACTTTACAGCCTCGAGGAGTCAATATTGAGCTCCACAACTTTACAGTGTGACTGTACTCATTTTTCTCACATTCCCAACAATTCTCTTACTGCGTCTTTTTTGTGTCTGTTGGCATTGCTGTCAGTAGATTGGACACATTTTCTCCTTTTCACATCGAACATTTAACACTTATTTTATATATCTATCTCTCCTTTACCATGGATGTGCAACCTGTTTATAGTTCTTTCCTGCATCAAGATGGTCTCAAGGTTCTCTGCTTCTTCCTGGAAAGAAGGTCTGAACCACCATCACTCTCCTCTGCCTGGCTGAGCTCATCCTCTCATTGAACAACTTCTCATTTAATTCCTCCTATTTCCTTCAGGTCAAAGGGATGGCCTTGAGTAGTTGCGTGGGCCCCAGTTACGTCTGTCTCTTTGTGGCATATGTAGAACATTCCCGGTTTCAGTCCTACTCTGGCCCCCAGCCATAATTCTTTCTCCAGTACATTGATGACATCATCAGTGTTGCTTCCCTCTTTCGTCTGGAATTGGAAAAGATTTATCAATTTCGTTTCCAATTTCCAACTTGCCCTCACCTTCACCTGGTCAATCACTTCCCTTTCTTGACATCTCTGTTTCTATTTCTGGTGATAAGTTGGATACCAATATACATTACAAACCCCCCAACTTCGCATCTGTTCTGATGATGCCAGTTTTGGCAAGGGAACCTCCAAATTATCCATATTTTTCCTCAATCAAGGATATCCCAGTGCTTTAGTTGACAGGGTTTTCAGCCATCTTACCCATCTCCCGGTCTTCGGCCTTCAGCCCCTCTCTTCCCTCCCACAACAGCGATTGGATTCCTCTTATCCTCACCTACTATCCCACCAGCATCCACATCCAAAGGATCATTAACCTCCATTTCTGCTTCTCCAGCTGGATGACACCACTAGACACATATTCTCCATTCTCCCTTGTCAGCCTTCTGCAGGGACTATTCCCTCTGGGACACCTTGTTTCACTCCTCCTCCACTTCCAAAATCTCCCCACTTCCCCACGGCACCTTCTCATGCAATCACAGAATGTGTAACACCTGCCATTTACTTCCTCCCTCCTCACTATCCAAGGTCTCAGATGCACCTTCAAGGTGAAGCAGTGATTTACCTGCACTTCATCTAATCTACTGTACTCACTGCTCACATTGTGATCTCCTCTACATTCAGGAAATGAAGTACAGACTGAGCAACCACTTTGCAGAATACCCATGTTCTGACAGCAAAAATGATCTTGAACTTCAGGCTGCCTGCCATTTCAACACACCACCGTATTCTCGAGCCAACATCTTTGTCTCTTCCAATGCAACGTTTTAATTGGGACTCAATATTTAGCTCAATAATCTTATTGCCTGAGCACCTTCTCATCTTATTCCAACCCTCATACACCAAGCCTTGTCATAACATAGCGTATTACCAACAACCCACTGTCAGCCACTAACAGTCCCGATTAGCAGCTATTTATTCTCCCAAGCTGACCTTTACCCCATTCGTTTATCTGCTAAACTGCCTTTGTCTCTCTCTGGGCTCCACTTTCACCTATCATTTACTCTTTCCTCCACCCTCAATCTATTCTCCAGCACATATATATCAACCTTTTCCTGGATGGCCGAAGGGCCTGTTCCTGTGTTGGTCTTTGTTCTTTTCCTAGCTTCAATCAGTTTTGAAGAAAGATCACTGGACTTGAAATGTTAACTCTGCTTTCTCTCCACACATGCTGTCAAACCCTGCTGAGTTATTCCCAGTAATTTCTGTTTCTGTTTCTTCTTTACCAAAATTATCACTAATGTAGTCTTTTTTCTCTGGGCTTGCTGCCATCTGTTCCAGTTTTGCCTCCTCTCCATCTGTCACTGGCATAAAGAAAACATAATTTTCCACCTCCTTTCAGTTCTGAAAAAGAGTCATACTGGACCTGAAACATCATCTCTGTTTCTCTCTCTGTAGATGCTGCCAGATCTGCTGAGCTTCTCTAGTACTTTTGTTTTCATTTATTATTTTCTTTTCATCACTTTTCGTTTCTAGCCTTTCTCCTTAGTTATTTTGGCACCCTTCTGTTTGTTACATAAAACTAATAGCTATTCTCAAATTTTCAACTCCTCGAATTTCCTTGTTGATTCCCATACGACAATATGGCCTCATATATAATTGCCTGCAGGAGATATCATTGATATTAGCAAGACGTCCTACTTTGCCATGATCTTTGTTATTATTTAATGTAGCAATACTGGAAAATAGATTACTGTCTGAAATCTCACTTGATAGAAGTATCATGCCTGTTTTCACTCTTTAATTGCTTACCTAATAAACTTGCAAGCATTTCATTTTGCTGACTGTCAGCATATTCACCAGATGTATTCCATTTCCCTCTCTTTGAGATGCAAAGACTCACAGATCTCTTAGAAAACACTTCAAGCTTTTTCCACTTACATTGACTACTTTGGGGCAGCTAAACATCACATGCTATGAATGTTTTCTTCTGAACTGAACCTGCTCTCTGGGTAGTAAAAGAAAATCAACTCAGTAAAGTCTTCAGCAATTATCTTATCAGATTCTGTGTCTAAACATATATTTTAAGTTTTTGTTTTATTCACTCTTGTGTTGTGGCCATCATTGACTGACCAGCATTTACTACCTGTTCCTAGTTCCCCTTGAGAAGGTGGTGGTAAACTACTTTCTGGAGCTGCTGCAGTCCATGTGATGTAGGTAAACCCACATTATCATTAGGGAGGAAATTCTCTAAGTCATATGGTTTCTAGGAAATGCTGCAGTGACCAAACGCTAAAACATTGAGCTTCTGACCCCTTTAAAAAAAATTAACTTCGTCGAACTTTAGGTCAAGTGCATATTTATCTCTACTATAGAACACAAGTTCCCAATTCATATTATATTACAAACCTTCATCACAACAGACCAAATGTAATTTAGTTACAGTTTTGAACGCATGCAAACCAAAACAGATAGGCTATGCCATCATTATCTCAAATACATGTGAATAATAAAAGCTGAATGCTGATTAATTGGGTTTATGAACATCAATTCTAAAAACATCCTGAAAGCAAGAAAGTGATGCCTATGGCTTACATGCACATTTTTAGGGCAAATCATACTAGATTCCATTTTGCCATATTAAGTGAGAAATGATATGCTGTTTGTGTTACATTGATCGAGCTTACCCTGCACCCATTTTGGGAACTTTGCAATCTTGCTCCTGGAATAATTTAATATGGGTTGTTTCCATGCAAGCATCTTATATTACATCTAGTTCAGTTAAACATTCCAGAATGATGAGTGGGTCACTGCATCATTAAATACTATATTCTTTACGTTAAGCATTCATGAAGAAAAATATCAGAGGGCAGGGAAGATATTTTTTCCACAAATAATATCTAGAGATAGAAAAGATTTATAATAGATGTTACCCTTCTGAACGACTTACGTCTGCTGCTGCTGTCAAGGTCCTCCAGCAGGTCAGTGGAGCTCCTAGCCATGACATTCGTTCTGTTTGTTCTGTTATGGTGGGGACTCACCAAAGTCCTGTTCCTTTGGGTGCATTTTCTGTTGGAATGAATGCAAGTCAGTTAGTGTGATGTGGCTTTGAAATATGCAACTCTTTCTGAAATTCAGAATACATCTAAATTACAAATAAAATGACTAGAGACAGCAATAAATGAGTTTATTTAAAAATCAATGCAGATTTTTTAGGGTTCTATGAGGAAATAACAGAGAATATGAGCACAAGGAAAGAACTTAATGTAATATTGAAAGTGAACTAGGAGGCGGATGATACGTTTCTCACAGTCAAGATCAAATGTCATAATGCTGACTATATCCATCATTTCATAATTAGTTTCGTGCACTTTATAAATATAAAATTAAATTACTTATTTTAACACTGTGCTTTTGAACAGTAACTAGCAAGTAAATGCTGAGAGGTACTTGCATTTTCATTACAGTTAAAGAGAAAAGTTTTCGGGGCTTGCAATGCAAAATGTTTATCACCCTGTAACTCCAAAAACACAACCTTTCTGGGAAACAAGACCAGTACAGATTACAGGTGACTGGTGTTTCATTTTTTTTTGTTTATTCATTTTGTAGGATGTGAGCATCAGTAGCTGACCAGCATTTATTGCCCATCCCTAGTTGCCCTTGACAAGGTGGTGGTGAGCTGTCTTCTTGAGCTGTTGCAGTTCACCTGCTGTGGGTTAACCCACAATGTTATTAGGAATTGAATTTCAGGAGTCTGACTCAGCAACATTGAAGGAACGGCGATATATTTCCAAGGCAGGATGGTGAGTGGCTTGGAGAGGATCTTGAAGGTAGTGATGTTCCCAAATATCTGCTGCCTTTGTCCTTCCAGATGGAAGTGGTTGTGGATTTTTAAAGTGCTGTCTGAGGGTCTTTGGTGAATTTCTGTACTGTATCTTGTAGATAGTACACATTGCTGTTACTGAGTGTGGTGGTGGAGGGAGTGTATGTAGTGCCAATTAAGCAGGTTGCTTTGTCCTCAGTGCTGTTAAGCTTCCTCAGTATTGTTGGGGCTGCACTCATCCAAACAGGTGGTCCATCACACTCCTGACTTGTACCTTGTAGATGGTGGACAGACTTTGGAGAGTCAGGTGGTGAGTTACTCGCCATAGTTTTCTGAGCCTCTGACCTGCTCTTGTCGCCACTACGTTTATGTGATGAATCCAGTTGAGTTTCTCATCAATGGTAACTTTCAGGATTTTGATAGTGGGGAAATCAGTGATGGCAACACCATTAAATGTCAATGGGCAGTGGTTGTATTGTCTCTTATTGATGATGGTCATAGCCTGGCATTTGTGTAGCATGAATGTTACTTGACGCTTTATGTGTTTTGGTACAACTAGATTACAGTTTCTTGTTTTAAACTATATGCTGCATTTTGGCTTTCAATCAATATATTTATGTGTTTGCAGGCTATTATTAGTGGGGCATTCTGGTTTGTTTCATGTTATGAAAATTTGATCATGAGTACTGCTGAAAAAGCACACATTTTGTTGAAGTTTTTATTGTCTTGCACTCATTATGACATTTGCAAGAATGTGAATTAAAAAAAGAGAACAATATTTTATACTATACGAGAGAAAAATGCTGATTGGTTGGCAAGTGGACTTTGATTAATAGAAGCATTGTTATGGAGAACACATCAATTAGGTGTGGACCGACAATTAACTACCAAGCTTAGATTAATTCTTTGATTAGATTAGAAATGGGAATGAGTGGGCAGCATGGTAACTCAATGGTTAGCACTGCTGTATCTCAGTGCCAGGGACCCAATTTTGATTCAGCCTTGGATGACTGTCTACGTGGTGCTTGCATAAGACCAGGGAGTGAGTGACCACACTGAGGCCGGGGGGGAGAAAGACCAGGCTGAGGCCAGAGTGAGAGACCACACTGAGACCGTGAGTGAGAGACCAGGCTGAGGCCGGGAGTGAGAGACCACACTGAGGCCGGGAGTGAGTGATCACACTGAGGCCGGGAGTGAGTGATCACACTGAGGCTGGGAGTGAGTGACCAGGCTGAGGCCGGGAGTGAGAGACCACACTGAGGCCGGGAGTGAGAGACCAGGCTGAGGCCGGGAGTGAGAGACCACACTGAAGCCAGGAAGGAGAGACCACACTGAGGCCAGGAGTGAGAGACCACACTGAGACCGTGAGTGAGAGACCAGGCTGAGGCCGGGAGTGAGAGACCACACTGAGACCGTGAGTGAGAGACCACGCTGAGGCCGGGAGTGAGAGACCACACTGAGGCCGGGAGTGAGAGACCAGGCTGAAGCCGGGAGTGAGAGACCACACTGAGGCCGGGAGTGAGTGACCATACTGAGGCCCGGGGTGAGAGACCAGGCTGAGGCCAGGAGTGAGAGGTCACACTGAGGCTGGGATGAGTGACCACACTGAGGCCCGGGGTGAGAGACCAGGCTGAGGCCGGGAGTGAGAAACCAGGCTGAGGCCGGGAGTGAGAGGTCACACTGAGGCCGGGAGTGAGTGACCATACTGAGACCCGGGGTGAGAGACCAGGCTGAGGCCGGGAGTGAGAGGTCGCACTGAGGCCGGGAGTGAGTGACCACACTGAGGCCAGGAGTGAGAGACAACACTGAGGCCAGGGGTGAGTGACCACACTGAGGCCCGGGGTGAGAGACCAGGCTGAGGCCGGGAGTGAGAGACCAGGCTGAGGCCGGGAGTGAGAGACCAGGCTGAGGCCAGGATGAGTGACCACACTGAGGCCGGGAATGAGAGACCACACTGAGGCTGGGAGTGAGTGACCACACTGAGGCCCGGGGTGAGTGACCACACTGAGGCTGGGAGTGAGAGACCACACTGAGGCCAGGAGTGAGTGACCACACTGAGGTCCAGGGTGAGAGACCAGGCTGAGGCCGGGAGTGAGAGACCAGGCTGAGGCCGGGAGTGAGAGACCAGGCTAAGGCCGGGAGTGAGAGACCAGGCTGAGGCCCGGAGTGAGTGACCGTACTGAGGCCCGGGGTGAGAGACCAGGCTGTGGCCGGGAGTGAGAGGTCACACTGAGGCCAGGAGTGAGAGACCACACTGAGGCCGGGAGTGAGAGACCAGGCTAAGGCCGGGAGTGAGAGACCAGGCTAAGGCCGGGAGTGAGAGACCAGGCTGAGGCCCGGGGTGAGAGACCACACTGAGGCCGGGAGTGAGAGACCACACTGAGGCTGGGAGTGAGAGACCAGGCTGAGGCCTGGAGTGAGAGACCAGGCTAAGGCCGGGAGTGAGAGACCACACTGAGGCTGGGAGTGAGAGACCAGGCTGAGGCCCGGGGTGAGACACCACACCGAGGTTGGAAGTGAGTGACCAGGCTGAGGCCGGGAGTGAGAGACCACACTGAGGCCGGGAGTGAGATACCAGGCTGAGGCCGGGAGTGAGAGACCACACTGAGGCCGGGAGTGAGAGACCAGGCTGAGGCCTGGGAGTGAGAGACCAGGCTGAGGCCAGGAGTGAGAGACCAGGCTGAGGCCTGGGAGTGAGAGACCAGGCTGAGGCCGGGAGTGATGCTTGTCAGCCCAAGCCTGGATATTGTCCAAATCTTGCTGCATTTGGATATGTACTGCTTCAATATCTTTCGCGAAATCATTGGCCAACATCCCTACTTCTGCCCTTATGATGGAAGCAATGTCATTGATGAAGCAACTGAATTTGATTGGGCTGAGGCCATTACCTTGAGGAACCCCTGCAGAGCTGTTCTGGAGCTGAGATGACTGACCTCCAACAACCACGACAGACCTCCAACAACCATGACTCCAACCATCGAGAATCTTCCCACTGATACCCACTGATTCCAGTTTTTCTAGGGCTTCTTGATGCCACACTTGATTGAATGCCGCCTTGATGTCAAGGGCTGTCACTCTCACTTCACTTCTGCAATTCAGCTCTTCTGTCCATGTTTGAACAAAAGCTGACCAATGAGGTCAGGAGCTGAGTGGCCCTGGTGGAATCCAGACTGAGCATCACTGAGCAGGTTATTGCTGGGCAGGTGCTGTCTCATAGCACTGTTGGTGACACCTTCCTTTACTTTACCGACAATCGAAACTAGACTAATGGGGCAGTAATTGGCCGAGTTGGATTTGTCCTGCTTTTTATGTACAGGACATATTTGGGCAATTTCCAACACTGTCAGGTAGATGTGAGTGTTATAACTGTACTGGAACAGCTTGGCTAGGGGAGCGGCAACTTCTGGAGCAAGATTCTTGAGTACCATTGTCAGAATGTTGTCAGGGATCATAACCTTTGCAATATTCAGTGTCTCCAACTGTTTTTTGGTGCTTGCATGTTCTCCCTGTGTCTGCATAGGGTTCTGCTGGGTGTTCCAGTCTTCCAATGATAAAGCCAGTTGTACTACCTGTTTGAAGTACAGTTGGGCTTCATACATTAGGAGATTGAGTGAGGTGAATTACTTGATAAGAATGCCCAACAGAAAGAGTATGTCAGATGAATATACTCAAAATGTATTTTGATTGGGACAGAAAGCATAAGGAGAATGTGTTACTGATTGTAACAGAGAGTGAATAACCCAGTTCAGAGGACTCTGATTGGGGCATTCCTTAAACTAAATTGGCTAGTGAGGATGTTCCCATATAGTGGGATTAATTATTGAGTTACCTTCCAGAAGTAACTTAAAATGACCTGAAAGAGTAATTGCAATCACATGCAGAGATATGTGGGAATAAGCAGGGAATACTAATCTGATTATACTTGATGTAGATATAGCAAATTAAGCAGCATCCTTAAAGACTTAATCCTATAAGGTTGGCACAGCTTCAAAGAGAGATTGAATGCACGTTCAAAGACAATATAATTGATTAAAATTTTTGCGAAAATCTATTGCTTGAGAGCTGGTTGGATTCGTTGTTGGTCTGTTCGCCGAGCTGGGAGGTTTGTTGGCAGATGTTTCACCCCCTTTCTGGGTGACATCCTAAGTGCTGTGTTGCCTCCTGTTAAGTGCTGCTGTTCTGTTCCGCTTTGAACTTAGTTGGTTCAGTTTGAGCTGTTTCCAGTTGGTGCCGGTTCCAGTTTTCCATTGCAGCAGTTTGTATGTTGGGTCCAGGTCAATATGTTTGTTGATGGAGTCCAAGGATGTATATCATGCTTCTAGGAATTTTCTTGTTGTCCTTTGTTTAGCCTGTCCTAGTATAGTTGTATTTTCCCAGTCACAATCTTGTTGTCCATGTGGATGGATACCAAGAAGAATACCAGGCCGTGTCGCTTGGTTGCTAACTGGTGTTCATGGATGCAGGTCGCTAGTTGTCTGCCTGTTCATCCTAGATGGTGCATAGTGCAGTCGCTGTAAGAGGACAGGCTAAACAAAGAACAGCAAAAGAATTCCTGGCATCATGGTACTCATCCTCAGACTCCATCAACAAACACATTGACCTGGACCCAATATTCAAACCACTGCAATGAAAACTGAAACTAGCACCAACTCGAAACAGCTCAAACCGAACCACATAAATTTAAAGTGGAACAGTACAGCAATGCTTCACAGGAGGCAACACAGCATTGATGATGTCACCGAGAAAGAGACAAAATGTATGCCAACAAATCTATCAGCTCAGCAAACAGACCAACAACTAATACAATGTAATTGAAGGGAGTTGTAGTGACTGGACCTCACCATTGTAATTGTGCCAAAACCAGCTGGCACCCAGTAATTATCTGTAGACTATTGCAAAGTCAGTACAGTTACAAAATCTGACTTATTTCCTATTCCAAGTTTGGAAGACTGTATTGAGAATGTTGGACAGGCAACTTGTATTTCTAAATTGGACTTACTCAGAGGACACTGCCAAGTGACTTTAGCCAAAAGATCAAAGGAAAGTTCAGCTTTCATGATGCCGAACAGACTGTACTAGTTTAAAGTCATACCATTTTATGTATGAAAAATATGCCAGCCACATGCCAAAGACTAACTAATGAAGTCATTTAAGGATTATGTAACTGTACATTGACAATTTGGTGATTTTTGGTCACACATGTAAGGAGCATTTGAACCTCTATCGGATTTGATTGATCAAATTCAGGAGGCAGCCTTGGTGATAAACCTGGCTAAGAGTGAGTTTGTAAAAGCCCAAATTACGTTAGAACTTGGAAAAATGGTGCCACAGTATTCAAAAGCAAAGGCCATTTGAGAGCTTCCTATACCATCAATGAAGAGGGAAGTTGGACATTACCACACCTTGGGAGAAGGCAAGGGTGAGAAGGAGAGTCCTTCATGATAGTCTCAGCCAGTGCAGGAATTGAATCCTTGCATTTGGCATTATCTACATCAGAAACTAGCTATATAGCCAACTGAGCTAAGATCTGGGGGTCAGTTAGCTTAGATGGATAGTTTACAACATCCAGTGACACCAACAGCGTGGGTTCAATTCCCACATCAGCTCAGGCTCCTATGAAGGATTCTCCTTCTCAACTTCTTCCCTTTGCCTGAGGTATAGTGACCCTCAAATTAAACAACCACCAGTGGTCTTTTTTTCTAATGGAAGAGCAGCCTATAGTCTCATATGACAATAGGAAATTTACCTTTACCATTCAATAAGCATATTGAAACAGACTACTTGATTCTAAAAACAGAAGGATCTGCTTTTAATGTTAATGCACACTCAATGCATGCTCTGCTACTGAGTTTTTTCCACACTGTGAAAGAACTGAATGAAATTGTATATACTTGTATATATGGCTATTGGTAGGAATAGTCCTCATGTGACAGCTGCAACAGTAAAGTGATGGGGAAGTTCAGATTGGTCCAGGTTGATTCAATTTGAGGAAGAAAATAGGAATGTAATTGTGATTGGGGACTGTATACTTCATGGGCTTGGTACTGTTCTCTGAAGTGTAAGAGGGAGTCTTTAAAGCTGTGTTGCCTACCTGGTGCCAGGATGAATGCCATGTCCTTGAGATTAAAGAAAAGCTGGAGAGGAAGGGAGGGGCACAATAGTTGTTGTCCACATTGTTAGCAATGATAATGGTAGGATGACAAAGAAAGTTTTGCTGAAAGACCTTGAACAGTTGGGAGCTAAAACAGGAAACAGAATCTCCAGGTTATAATCTTTGGATTCCTACTTGAGCCACAGGCAAACTGGCTTCAGGTAAATAAAATAAAAAAGTTAAATGCATACTTCAAAGATTGGTGGAATGGCTTTTAGGGTCAGGCTCTGGTACCAGTATTAGGGAGAAAGGAGCTGTTCTTTTGGGATAAGCTTCACTTGAATTGTGCTGCGACCAGTGTCCTGCAAGTAGAATATCTAGAGAGAGAGAAAAAGTTTGATAGAGAGGAAATGTAGACATACAACACAGGAAAATTGACAGAATTACAGCGTAGCAATTTGGAGAATAATATTTAGGGTGGAACAGTTGGAAACAATGCATACAAACAATGCATACAATGCATACAAAAAACTGCAGTAATGGGATCAAAATAACAATGGGGAAATAATATCTGAAAGGCAGAATTAATTACTCTTTACTTGAATGTGCATACTACTGAAAATTAAAATAGATTGATTAAGCACACAAATACAAATTAATGAGTTTGATATTATAGCCATTACAGAGACATGATTACAAAAGTTAAAAGCTAGGAACTCAATATTCAGGGGCATGTGACTTTTCTAAAGGACAGGCAGGATGTAAAGAGTGGGAAGTAACAGTGTTGGTATGGGATGGAATAAGTGCAATAGCAAGAAAATATCTTGAACTGGAAGATGTAGATGTAGATGCATGGAGGTAAGAAACAAAAAGGAAAAAAAAGGAATAGTCTAGTAGGAATAGTCGATAGGCCCCCTTAACAGTAGCTCTACAGATGGATAAAAAATAAATCAGGAGATAATAAAGGCAGGTAATAAAGGCTGTACATTAGTCATGCGTGACTTTAATCTTTGTGTTGATTGAGATAGTCAGATTGGCAGTCGAAATCATGAAGAAGAATTCATAGAGCGTAATCATGATAGTTTCCTGGAACAATATCCAACCAGGATTTAGGCTATTTGGATATGGTGATGTGCAACAAGACAGGTATAATAAACCATGTCAAAGTAATAGAAGCCTTTGAAAGCAATGGCCATAACATAGTATTTAGCATTCAGTTTGAGAGAGAGGAACTTGGGTCTGGAAGAATTGTAGTAAACTTAAATAAGAATAATTCCAAAGAAATGAGTGCAGAATTGGCTGGAGTGGAGTGAGCAAAGACAATTGAGGAACAACAATAGACTTTTAAAAGAATAGCTTGTGCCTCACAGCAAAGAGAAACTCCAGCGAATGACTTGGTTGAGGAATGTTAAAATTCAAAAGCTGAGTTTGTAGATGACATAAAATAAGTTTGATGGTAAATGTGAGGATGACACAAAGACACTGAAGAGAGCTATAGACAGGTAAAGTAAGTGGGCAAACTTTGCAGATGGAAAATAATGTGTCGGAAAGGTTATAGACTTTAACAGGGAGAATAAAGGGTGTGAACATGATTTAAATGGAGAAAGACTGCAGAAAGCTACAAAATGTAGTTCATTCATTCATGAATCACAAAAGAACTTTGGAGCAATGAGAGGCGGGAGCCGGGAGGAGGTGACGTTGGTGCGAGGTGATTGTCGGGAAGGCCAGTAAGTATATTTAAACTTCTTACCTTCAGGCCAGCGAGGGAGGAGCGAGCAAAGGACTTCTGGGAAGGGTACGTAGAACAGTTTATATTTGCGTGGTTCCCGCGTTAGAGAGCTGGAGTTGGATGAACATCGGATCATTTGGGAGGCAGAGTGGGTTATTGACAGGACTTACAGAGAGATAATCACTCCCCAGATAAAAGAAAAAGACAGATAGGTAATAGTTAGGGGACGGAAAGGGAACCGGCAGGCAGTGCAGGGATCCCCTGTGGCCATTCCCCTCAACAATGAGTATACCGTTTGGGTACGGTTGGGAGGGATGACTTACCAGGGGAAAGCAGTGGGGCACCTGCTGCTCAGAAGGGAAGGGGGAAGAGGAGCAGAGCAGTAGTCATTGGGGACTCGATAGTTAGGGGGACAGATAGGAGGTTCTGTGGGGACAAGACAGACTCATGGTTGGTGTGTTTCCTCGCGGGTGCCAGGGTCCGTGATGTCTCTGATTGTGTTTTTGGGACCCTTCGGGAGGAGGGAGAGCAGCCCCAAGTTGTGGTCCACATTGGCACCAACGACACAGGTCAGAAGAGAGATGGGGACTTGAGGCAGAAATTCAAGGAGCTAGGATGGAAGCTTAGAGCTAGGACAAACAGAGTTGTTTTCTCTGGTTTGCTGTCTGAGCAAGAGTTACAGCTAGGGGAAGGGAAATTACGATGCAATTAGGAAAGATTTATGAAGCATAGAATGGAGAAGGAAACTGCAGGGGATGACCACATTAAAAATGTGGAGCTTATTCAAGGAAAAGCTCCTGTGTTTCCTAGATAAGTATGTACCCATCAGGCAGGGAGGAAGATATAGAACGCGTGAGCTGTGGTTTACTGAGGATGTGGAATCCCTGGTCAAGAAGAAGAAGAAGGCTTATGTTCGGACAAAATGTGAAAACTCAGCTTGAGGGTTACAAGGAAGCCAGGAAAGACCTAAAAAGAGAGCACTGACTGCTTACCGCATTTAGTGATCACCCATCTATTTCCTGGACATTTGGAGTGACCACATTTCTATAAATGATGCTTTTTAACCTTTTCTGTGCTCCAACTGCTGCTCAAGCTGATTGATTTGTTCATTGAGCAGCTGAAGTTGGGTACATTTCCTGCAGATATAATTATCAGGGATGCTCTCAGTATGCATGAGTTACCACATCTTGCAGGTGCAACACAAAACTCCACCAACTGACATGATAAACTTTCTTTTGGCTGTTATATTACAAGTTAAACTTTAATTAGTTACCTAAAAATTACAGTTATTACTTTATAACAAATAGCTTCTCTTAACTGAGTCATTATCTGAACTCCCTGTCCTAACCAGAAGATTAACTAACGTACTCACCCTTTGGAAAAACAGAGGCACACTTACCCTCTACCGCAGTGAGACTGGGGAAGAGCTTGAGACTAAAGCTAATATAGCTAAGAGGAAGAGCAGAAAGGGAGAGGTTGCTGAGCTCAGTGGAACTGAAGGCTTGCTCTATAGTTGCTTCAATGCAAGAAGTATAACAGTTAATCAGTGCCTAGTTTAATATGTACAATTATGATTTTGTTGATATCACAGAGACATGGTTGAAAGAGGGACAGGATGGACAGCGTAATGTTACAGGATGTCGATGCTTTAGACGAGACAGAAGAAGGATCAAAAGAAGCGGGAAAGTTGCAATGCACAGCACATCACAGTTATGTTGAGGGGGGACACCCTGGAGGATCTTGCAGTGCGGCATTATAGGTACAGCTCAGGAATAAGAGTGCAATCATAATGCTGGGATTGTACTACAGACCTCCCAGATGTCAGTGGGAGACAGAGGAAGAGATATGTAGTTAGATTCCGGAAAGGTGTTGAAATAACAGCATTATTGTGGTGAGTGATTTTAATATCCCCATATTGAGTGGGACTGCTGAGGGCTTGAATGGGGAAAAATTTGTTAGAAGGGTTTTTGAAACAGGATGTTGTTAATCCAACTACAGAGGAAGCCAAATTGGACCTGGTGTTGGGAAATAAGCCCAGCCAGGTGATCAAAGTTTCAGTGGGGGACCATTTTGGGAATAGCAACCATAATGTCAGATGTTTTCAGATAATACAAGAGTGGACCTTGAATGAAGGTGTTCATTTGGGGGAAGACCAACTGTAACTGCATTTTGGAAGATCAAATTCAGGTGTGAATTATACAATAATTGGCAGAACCTTAGGAGCACTGACATCCAGAGAGATCTGGGCATACAGGTCCACAGATCCCTGAAAGTAGCAACAAAGATGGATAAGGTGGTCAAGAAGGTATACAGCACACGTGCCTTCATTGGCTGGGGAAATGAATATAAAAGTTGGCAAGTCATGCTATAACTCTAAACGTTTTTGGTTAAGACACATTTGGAATATTGTATGCAGTTCCGATTGCCACAATTTCAGAAGGAATGTGGATGTTTTGGAGAATGTGTAGATAAAGTTTTCTGGGATGTTGCCTGGTATGGAGGTTTCTAGATGTGAGGAGAGGTTGAATAAATTTGGATTGTTTTCGCTGGAAAAACAGAGGCTATGATGCAACCTGATAGAGATCTACAAAATTATAAGGGGCATGGAAAGGGTGGATAGTCAGAAGCATTTTCCCGGGGTAAAGTGGTCTCCAAGAAGACACAGGTTCAAGGTGAGAGAAGGAAGGTTTAGGGAAGAAGTGCAGGGAAAACTTTTCACACAGATGATGGTTGTTGCCTGGAAACCACTGCCAGTGGAGGTGGTGGAAGCAGTCACTATAGCAATGTTTAAGGCATATCTTGGGAGATACATGAATGGGAGGTGAACAAAGGGATAGAAACTGTTTGGACAATAAATAGCAGGTCTAAATAAGGATTAGGAATTGTCACATGCTTGATGCACTAAAGGGTCTTTTCCTGCATTGTATTGTTCCTTGTTCTTCAAAAGAAGAAGGCCAATTATGTTGAAGCCAAAGTCAGGACCCTGCAGACATCTTTTCCTCAGAAAAACCATTACATTTGAAATACTGTACTTTACACGTGCATGATTATGAATTACTAGCTGACTGAATTTGCAAAATAAAATAAATGATTAAATATAAAAGAACAACTGTTTAGTTAGGTATATCAGGAAATTTCTTAGGGAATGCAACTTTAAAATATTGGTTAATTGAAATAGTGTATATTCCCAAAGACTGACATTCATAAACAAAATAATTTAAAAACAAATTTAAAGATATGGAATATAAAACATTATAAACATTATTACTTGAAATAATGTTAAAATTTAACTTAAATGAAAACAGAAATTGCTGGAAAAATTCAGCACCTCATGAGGAAGAAACAGAAACCAGATGAATTCTTGAAACGTTCACTCTGCAATTTCTCCAGCAATTTCTGTTTTTGTTTCAGATTTCCAGCATCCACAGTTCTTTGTACTGTATTCCTAAAATTTAATTGAGCTGAAGTTTTTAATTGACCAGACTCCATCTAGTGGTAGAATGTGGTTGATGCGGGTGGAACTCCTGATGCAGACGTACTACCTCTGCCACTAATTGGAGACCAGGACGTCAATGCAAGTTTCAAACAGCAGCCAGGACAGAAACAGGGAAATGGAGGTGAAGAGGGACTAAGGGTTAAGGGAAGGAATCCGAGGAAGGCCAGGGGGTCTGAGTACTAGAAAAAGATCTTGAGAGCAGGTAGGCGATGCTGAGATCTACAGCATACAGCATTAAAATGAAATTCACTCCATAAAGCAAAAATATTATCATTAATTTGTTTATGACATAAAAGCAGAACTATGGTAACTGAGTCTGTAGTGATTGTAATGAGGTCAGCCAGGTGGACCTCATAGAATATGAGTTCTCTGATTGGAACTATTAACCTGGTCCAATCAGGGAGTCCTGGCTGACAGGTATAAACAGGAGTGTCAAACATTCACTTCACTCTGAGAGCCAGTGAGGGAACTGGATCAGTGTCAAGGACTCTCAACATGTGAATAAAAGCTGGCTTGACCTCTGTGGAGTTATTTCAGAGTTGAATATGAATGGGGACTTACTGTAATGCCGGATGAAGGATCCTCATATGCAAATACTGAAATAAAATGCTTTGCATTTCTTATTTTATATTGTATTTATGGGAAATTTGCTAACAAAATGGCCTTATTATTCTTAGCATTTGCTACAACACAGTGGAGGTGGACTGAGCTCTTTTGTGGGCAATAATCGCCAACTAACTGCTTCAACAGACTCATGGGCAGCTAGATTAGTGATGCCTACCTTCTATCACTACCATCTCCCCCTTCTAATGAAGGAATTATTGATCTACTGTTTCAATGAGTTCGACACTTTGGGTCATTTAAAGGTTAATAGTCACTTAATAATCAGTGGAGTGTGGCTAACTGCAGTAAAATTTTCACAAGAACTATGGATTTCAACTCTGCTCAAAAATATTTATCTTCTCCCACACAACAGTGGTAACAGGATGGTTGAGTAAAAGTATAAAGTTTTGGGGTATTTTCTGAATGCGAGCCTTGTGACTGGTAGAAACGTGAAGTAACCATTTGGACCTATGTATTTCTTTGCTATGTAGTATTTGCCATGGTATTTGCATTGACATTCAGAAATTGAAAAAGAAGCAAACTTTTCTTACAGAATTGGCAGACCAAGACACTCCAACCAGCGTGTCTTTATCCTTCTGTTTATTTTCCGTTTCCTTCTCTTTTTTTCCCCTTTTTTGGAATCTACGCACCCTTATGTAGAACCGGCTGGAGACATGGAGCAGAGTGGGCTGGAGGCCCACGTGAAGCAGGGACAGGTAACAGGCTGGAGGTTTGATCAGAACGAGGTGATTGTTGGACTGAGGATCAATGCAGGCCATCAGTGGCTTGGGAGCCCAGTCAGATGTTGTGTGGAAGTCCTTTGAGCTGATCTACTGCAGGCCTTTTATAGAAAGACCATAATGTTTATCTTTTAACTTTGTTTCTCATTTTTCTAAGTTATACGATGAATAACTGTAAGTAATGTAACATTTTTCCTTTGTTTTCCTTCATTTCTCTATTTTGTTTCTAAGATCTGAACTTAGATACTTTGTTCCAAAGATGGCGCCATGTGGGGTGACATTGTAAACTTTTCACTGTACTTCTGTACTTGAATATATATGACAATAAGAGGATATTCTGTTCTATTCTACATAAGAGAAAATGGAGGACACAAAATTCACAAATTGGCAAGTGTTAGAGCCCCCATTGCTCTTTTTCATTATTTTGATATATTATTTTTTATTATTTATGATTTAGAGGTGTGAACTGAGAGCTGAAGATGAGCTTTGGACTCTGAGCAGCAACCAGTGTAAAAATTTTAAAAAGACTGGGGAGAAAAGTATATTTAAACAGATAGCAGATGTTGCTCATTAATGAGTTCAGTACTGGATACTGGTTCCAGCAAGTCTAGGAAGAACTTTGTGCTCTAGCAGATAGCAGATGATGAATGGTAACTGGGACCTCATAGGCAAATGGTCAGTCTGACAGGGAGATGCTAGAGTTTTGAACTGCGTTTTTGCACTTTCTGAAAAAAGGAACTAGGCTGTTGATGCAGCAACATGAAGGTCTGAAGGCGCCCTCCCTAACTTCCCATAATCAGCTACTGGAAGTTCAGCAAAAAGTATCTAAGTTCTAAGTATCACTGACTTTCTCTGAGTGACTTGAAAAGATAGTCTTGATCAATGTCTTCAGAAAATCAATGAAGAAACAATCATAAAAGCTTATGAAATAATGCAGTATGAAAATCACATAAGTAATCTTGTCAGATCTGTTATTTTCTTCTATTTATTCCTTAACAGTATTAGTTTGTTGTGAGCCTTTTGTGTTAATGGGATTGAAAGAAAATGTTATTGGTTTAAATCATATACATTAATTTAATTACATAGTTTAATTTTCCTCTAATGTTACTTCAACATTAATAAATTGATAAGTCTTTCGTTTAAGCTGCAGTCTCAACATTTAGGACTGAAAAGCAAAGTGAGTTTGGGATTTATAGTAAGAATCAATCCCAAGAATGCTTTGGATCTAGTCAAGCAATGAGTCAGGTGTGATTCAAAGTACCATTATACCATGATCTGTTCCAAATGGTATAACAGAAAGTTTGAAATTAAACATGAAAGAGATTTGGAGAAAGAAGATGGGCATTTGGATCAAAGAGGGCATGTTATTGGTTCAGTGCTGAAGGTATTTACGGCAAAGTCTTTCAATTGCACAGTATTAGACAGTGGTAGCACATCTATAGTGTGTGAAATAAATTAGCTAAAACTCTAATCTAAATAATAAAGTTTGGGAGAAAATTATGGAATTTGAGAGTTTCATCAGTTTCAGATTTGGAGACGATGACACACAGCACCCTTTGAAAAGAATAGTCGTTTCTTATAAAATAACCAAAATCCCACAGAACATGTCAAATTTTATTAGCATGTATGTCATGTCCAGCTAAATACCATTATTATCAAGAAGGCGAGCAATGAAGGAGGAATAGATGAAGCTGGATGGAAAAACGATAACATTATTATATTTAGAAAATCAATGCATTTTGCAATTTACACAATTTGGACACGACTGTATTCCTTTAATGGAAAAAAGACTCCTTATTAAATAAATTTAAAGATATGCTATTGACACTGGGGATAGAAATGTAGAAAACAAGTCAATTGTTAAAATTATACGGGCAATTTGCCAACTGTTCACATAAGGATAAAAATAATAGTAAATTATGCAGGAATAAGGTTTATGGAGTATAATTAGCTTATAGAGATAAATATAGATGAGTGATTTGAGAGAAATACCAAAGAACACTGTCATAACCTATGGAAGGTCTTCCCCCTTTAATATAAAAGTATGGAATAAAAGGGAACAATTCTTTTTTTATATTACATTTTGTTGATTTTGATGACCAGATTCTCATTCAATTGTAATAAATAGAGAAATTAAGGTATCAGTCACTAAAGAGGTTTACAAGAATGATCCAGGAAATTAAGGGCTTTTCATCTGTGGAGCAATTGAGGACTCTGGGTCTGCAATCAATAGAGTTTTGGAACATAAGAGGGGATCACATTGAAACTTACAGACTGTGAGGCATTGATAGAGTAGCTGTGGAAATGTTTCCACGAGTACAGCACAGCCTCAGAGCAAAAGGACAACCCTCTAGAACTAAGGTTTTGGAGTTCTTTCTAAAACCAGAGGGTGATGAATCTGTTGGGCAGAGCTGGGAAAATCAGGTTGGAATGGATCTTAAGAAAAGGAGTTGTGGAATGACTAGGAGATTTTATTTTGGAACAGCTTGTGGTAGAGTCCACGAGCTAGGAGTTGGTGATGTGTAATGAGGCAAACTAGATTAGGCAGCTTAAGTGATGGAAACTTTAGGCAGCAGTTACCTTAACCCTGAAAGAATTCACACTGTAGTTTGAGAGGGAGAAGCAGGAATCAGATCTAACAGTATTAAAATTGAAATTACAGAGACTGAAGAAAGAGCTTGCCAGTGTTGATTGGAAGGGAAGCCTCGCAGGGAAGACAGTGGAGCAGAAATGGGAGTAGTTCAGAAAGCACAGCAGAAATTCATCCTGATGAAGAAGAAGCTACCAGGGGGAGGAAGAGGAAACCATAGCTGACCAGGGAAGTCATAGAGACACAGAGTCATAGAGCTGTATAGCATGGAAAACGGACATTTCAGTCTAACTCGTCATTGCTGACCAGATATCCTAAATTAATTTAGTTCCATTTGTCAGTACTTGGTGCATATCCCTCTAAACCCTATTCATATAGCCATCCAGATGCCTTAAAAAAGTTGTAATTGTACTCGTGTCCACCACTTCCTCTGGCAGCTCATTCTATATAAGCACCACCCTCTGCGTGAAATATTTGCCCCTTAGATCCCTTTTAAACATTTCTCCTTTCACCCTAAAGCTATGCCCTCTAATTTTGGACTTCTCCACCCTGGGGAAAAGACCTTTGCTGTTCACCCTATATATGTCCCTCAAGATTTTATAAACCTCTAAGAAGGTCATCCCTAAGCCTCTGACCTGCAGGGAACATAGCCCCAGCCTATTCATCCTCTCCCTACACTTCAAATCTACTAGTCCTGGAAACATCCTTGTAAATCATTTCTGAACCCTTTCAAGTTTCACAACATCTTTCCTATAGCAGAGAGAGCAGAATTGAATACAATATTCTAAAGATGGCCAAATCAATGTCATGTACAGCTGCAACATGACCTCTTAAACTCCAGTACTCATTGCATTTACCAATAAAGGAAAGCATACCAAACTCTTTCTTCACTATCCTGTCTACCTGGGACTGCACTATCAATGAACTATGAACTTGCACGCCAAGGTCTCATTGTTCAGCAAAACTCCACAGGACTTTACGATTAAGTGCATAAGTCCTACCCTGATTTGCCTTTCCAAAATGCAGCATTTCATACTAATTTAAATTAATTTCATCTGCCACTCCTTGGCCTAATGGTCTAACGGCCCAACTGATCAATGTCCCATTTTACTCTAATCCTCACTGTACACTACACCTCTAATTTTGGTGTCATCTGCAAAATTACTAACCATACTTCCTATGTTCACATCCATACCACTTACATTAATGACAAAAAGAAGGACAGTGCTGTGATTGGCATGATGTCCACCAGAAGGATCTCACTGAATATGAGTTTTCTGATTGGGGCTGTTAACCCGGTCCAATCAAGGAGTCCTGGCTGACAGATATAAATAGGAGTGTCTCCAACTCTATTTTGATTTAGTCCCTACCCTCCCTTTGTTTTGATCACACAGCACTGCCCCTTGAGGTGAAGGGCAGTGTTTGTCACTGGCCACCCGGGTGTTTTCCTATCTTCCTGGTGGTGGAATTTGAATAAAGATTGGTGCACTTTGTGTCTTTCACTGTGTCTCACACGTATACACACACACCATGGGTACTGGGGATAAAATAAGCACTGCCGCACTTAGGTGGTAGTGTGGGGGTTAATTTTTTTTTTAAATTAAAAAAATAAATAGGAGTGTCAGGGTTCTACATACTCTAAGAACTGGCTTTGTGCGAGCTGAGTCAGCTTCGTGTGCTCTGCACGTGTAAATAAATGGTGACTTAATGATGGGACATCGGCCTTAATGAAGTTATTTCAGTGGCGACAAGAGAAAAACATGCCTGCGCAGAGGTTTGCTCGCAACAGTTGTCTTTACATTGGTATAAGAATTTCTAGCATCATGCTGCAATATGTGAAGCTTGACCCATTCAATCCTGCCTTTGAAGACTGGGCTCAGTATATTGAAAGGATGCATTTTCCGGGCAAAAGAAATTGGAGCAGACAAAAAGCAACATGTAATTCTCCTGACAGCATGTGGATCCATAGCATTTTTGGTTATTAGGAGCCTAACCTTCCCAGAAGGGGCCAGATACTAAAACTTTTCAAGAGTTGACGGATTTAGCTAAAGAATATTATGACCCCAACTTCATCTAATTTTGAGGCCCTATCGGTTTTACTCGACAGTTCAAGAACCAGCAGACTCCATATCAGGATTTTTAACAAGGTTAAGGCAAATAGTAGAGGCATGTGATTTTAGTTTAACCCTAAGCAAGACAATGAAAGATCATTTGATATGTAGGATTAATGATGTGACCACTCAAAAGTGCCTACTAGCTGAAGCCCAACTGGATTTCAAACAGGCACTACAACTGACTTGGTTGTTGGAAAATGCAGCAAGTGAAGTTTATGTGCCAATGGAAGTGGACACACTTGCCAGGCTGACTGAGCTTGGGGAACACCACATAGAGTCATAGAGACGTACAGCACGAAAATAGACCCTTCTGTCCAACTCATCCATGCTGACCAGATATCCCAACCTAATCTAGTCCCATTTGCCAGCACGTGGCCCATATCCCTTGCAAGGATGCACAGGTCAAATCATGTCATCCAGTTTGTTGATGATACAACTGTAGTGGGTCTCATCAGCAGGAACGACGAGTCAGCATACAGAGTGTAGGTGCAGAGACTAATGGTCTGGTGCAGAGCCAACAACTTGTCTCTGAAAGTGTACAAGATGAAAGAGATGGTTGTTCACTACAGGAGGGCACCACTCTCAGCTGGACATCGACAGCTCCCCTGTGGAGATCATGAAGAGCACCAAATTTCTTGGCATACACCTGGTGGAGAATCTCACCTGGATCCTCAAAACCTGCTCCATAGCCAAGAAAGCCCAGCAGCATCTCTATTTTCTGTGCAGGCTAAGGAAAGCCCACCTCCTACCCCCATCCTCATCACATTCTACAGAAGGATGATTGAGAGTACCCTGAGGTGCTGCATCTTTGCCTGGTTCAGGAATTGCACCATCTTGGATCGTAAGATCCTACAACAGGTAGTGAGGACAGCTGAGAAGATCATTCAGGTCTCTCTTCCCTCCATTACAAGACATTTACTCCACACACTGCATCCGAAAGGCTAAAAGCATTGTGGAAGACCCCACACACCCCTCACTCAAACTCTTCTACCTCCTGCCATCTGGCTGAAGATATCAGAGCATTCGGGCTCTCACGGCCAGACTGTGTAACAGTTTCTTCCCCAAGGCATCAGGCTCCTTAACACAGTATAATCAGATTATTTTCCATCTGAAATTCTTTCATATTGCTGTTAGAAAAATGTCTATTATTCATCATTCTTCTGTTACATTATAACTCGCGTGTTTTGCACTTCTGCACTTATGCCACGTATGGTTAAGTATTTGTGCTGTCCATGTAGCACCCTCAGTACTGGAGGAATGCTGTCTCATTTTTAATGTATCAGTTGTATATCGTAGAATGATAAATAAAAAGCTACTCTAGTCTTCTCTACCACTGGGCTATTGCCTCCCTAAAAGGTGTGGATGAGAAATGATTGATGATAATGCAATGTTAAAAACAATAACTGGAGAATAAAGAAATACCACATTGATATGGGGGGGGGGGGGACAGCAGTCAGCTATCTGACTATTTTACAAAGAAGCAAGTACGGTTTAAGAAACTGTCGGACATACTGGGAAGAAAGGATGCTTGGAACTTTAAACATCATTTGATGTGGTCTGAAGGAATGCCTGAGATTTGATGGTGTAAGGATTAATTGAACTGTGAATAGTTTATATAAATCAGAGAAACTTGTAGCGAGTGTGGTTAACTGAAATAAAGCTCAACTTTATTTTTGAGTGTATGACACTACTTATCAATGAGATTAGTGGAAATTCTATGTTAATAACTTTGATAAATTACTTTAAGTTAATAACACCACTTACTGTAGACATTTCACAATTCAAGAAATACTTACAAGAAGCACTGAAATACTATAGAGTCATATAGATGTACAGCACAGAAACAGACCCTTCTGTCAAATTTGTTCATGCTGACCAGACATTCTAAAATCAATCTAATCCCATTTGCCAGAAATCTGCCCATTAACCTCTAAACACTTCCTGTTTATATACTCATTCATACGTCTTTTAAATGTTGCAATTATACAGTCTCAACCAAATATTTCTTGAGAATATTTCATTTACTTGTGATAAGAGCTAGACAAAGTACATATGACATGGTCAATCCAAGCATTAAGAAAATTAAAGCACTAATGTTTTCTGCCAGGAATTCCATTTGGCACTTCAACTCTTACCCTTTATTGACATACAGGAGAATCAGGATAAACACTACCAGGCTTCCAGCACAGATGCTCAAGATCAAACTCAATTGATGAGAAAGTTGTACATCCTTTTGACTTCCTTTGTAAGCAGCTGTTAACAGAGAACAGGAAAGGAACAAAGAAAAGACTGCAATGTAGAATTATCTTTACTGAAGATCAAACCAAATGTGCATGGACTGCGTTTTATTCAGTTTTCTATACAATACAGTGTGAAGTAGAAACACAAGTTGGCACTGAAAATGTTTCATTTACTCCAATAGCCCTTTTCCAGCATTACGTTTGTTAGGAATGCACTACAAGAGGTTTGTATTCATTGTCTGGACAATCAAACTTGTTATAAAAAGCAATGTGATCATATTAATGGGCAATTAAGTTTGAAAGAAATAAGAGTGTTTAATACTCTTACTTTTTTTATCTATTACGTCATGTCATCATCTGGAAATAATTCAGTGCAGGAAACCTATGATTGTATTTGATAAATAAACCTGGCTATTCAGTCGATATTGTTGTATTGCCAAAAATGTGAAAGGGTAAGACTTTTCCTTATGTGGTCTGCCTTGGTGTTGATTTTGACCCGAGCCCTGTGGACAAGGTCATTGGCATAGTGAATGGTAATTCTGTTGGAGTGGAACATGTTGTTTTCTGGGCATTTGCAGTAAATATTAAATATCCTGCAATATGATTTTCCTACACAGTGTAGACAACAGTTCCTCCAATTTTAATGTGTAACAGCATCCATGCGTTAGTTTCTGATTTAGAAGCAGACAGGCTGAACACCAAACTAGAGCTGAACCTGTAATTCTTGCCTCAAACATTTATTGGAACATGAGATATTAAAAGTGATAACAAACCATTTGTCCTGTCAGTTTTATGCTGCAATTCATTAAGGTTGTGGTTGATCTTTACCTCCAATTTATATTGAGCTGAAAAATGTGTTGCGAGAAAAGCGCAGCAAGTCAGGCAGCATCCAAGGAGCAGGAGAATCGACGTTTTGGACATAAGCCCTTCTTCAGGCTTATGCCCGAAATGTCGATTCTCCTGCTCCTTGGATGCTGCCTGACCTGCTCCGCTTTTCCAGCAACACATTTTTCAGCTCTGATCTCCAGCATCTGCAGTCCTCACTTTCTCCTCCAATTTATATTCCCATTCACCAATGACACATTTGCTTTGTTGATGCTTTTACAATGCAAATTACAAACAAAAAGCTAACTTTTCTCCTTTGTTATCATTACTTTAGAGACATTCAAAGATAAGACAGGAACACAATTACTATGCAACACATATGATCCTTCCTCCATCCCACCTATTTTTCTCTTCAAACCCACACTGTGTTGTTAGATTTTCGTCTCCATCTGCAGGAGTGCTCCCATTCAAAGCAAAGATCTTTCCCATACCAGCTTACCATGGTGTTCCATTTAGAACACTCTTTCATTCAGTAATTGTAACTTGGAATAAGGAAATAAAGGCTAAAATCGATCAGAATGCCAGAGCCTGAAAGTCATCTACAACAAATAGAAAGTATATTTGCCTCCAACATGTAAAAATAAGCATGCTGCTTGAGGGGCATAGACGATACTTTAATTATCTGAAAAAGGGAGGAAATAATTAAATTTATTCCTTTTAGTGCACTCATTTTTATTTAAAGAAGTCTCATATTGCACTAAAACGAACTCATTTAAAAAGAAAAAACTTGACAAATAAAATATTGGAAACATTCTTGTTAATTTGAATGTGATTAGATAGATTTATGTCATAAAATGT
Source organism: Chiloscyllium plagiosum (assembly GCF_004010195.1). Taxonomy (NCBI): domain Eukaryota; kingdom Metazoa; phylum Chordata; class Chondrichthyes; order Orectolobiformes; family Hemiscylliidae; genus Chiloscyllium; species Chiloscyllium plagiosum. The sequence goes on along the minus strand of NC_057736.1, from coordinate 8,789,220 downwards.
CAGAATCAATAATGAGTTTAAACATATTAGTATTTTGACATGGTTGGGTGTTGGGTGGAAAGACAAAGAGAACAAAAAGGACAACGGGAAACACAAATGCTCCAGATTATGTCATTCATGTAATATGGCTTATTATTTAATCAACCTGTTTGTTTTAGGGTTTATTACCCAATAGGAAAGCTGGAATGCCCTTTTACTATTTGAAGATAATATTACTTTAATATAATAAAACAAATGAAATGGTAATGTAATGTTCAGGTAAAAACTTACAAATAACAAAACATTGGAGCATGAGACAATGCCACAGGAAAAAAAATTACCTTTTTCAGCAATTAATACACAGTTTATCTTTTTTTCCTGCATGTAATGCATTAAAAACAAACAAAAAAAAATCAGTAATCATTTCATTTTAGATTTGTAACAAAAACAAGCGAAGAACAACTTATTCAATAATGGCTGATCTGATCTTGGCCACAACTCCTCTTTACTGCCCATTCCCTATCATCTTTTCACTCAATACTAATTGAAAATCTATCTCCTCCTTGCTAATTACAATACATGTAAAATATACTTTGTGACAGTCTAATACATTTACGCAATTTAATTTGAGACATCAACAAACATATTCAGGATTGAGCAAATTATTATGTTCTGGTGAGTAGAATACAAAGTAAATAATGACCTGGATATTCAAAATTCAGAAATGATGTGAACATATTTAAAAACATTAGTATCTTTAATTTTACTGTAGCCAAACACTGTAATTTGAAATCATAGTTTGACTTAGCAAAGTACAGCTATTGAATATGTTTCTCTTTCTTCACATTAACCACTGTTTAATTATAGTTATTTCCATATGGATTCTTCTTCAGTAAATCACTCAAAGCTAGAAGGATGCTTGCAATGAGGTAAAGCTTGAACCAAAAACCTGTGTCTATAGTCCTTGAACGTGAAGAGGCACTTGCACTGCAGAAACTATATGTTAGTGGCTGAACAGAAAACTGCAATAGGTGGAGTAGATGATTTATACATTGTAAATCAACCAGTTTAGGCACATTATAAATGCACTCTGTTAGCTTTAAGACCCACAGTGGAACTTGAACTGTGAGCCTCTGACTTGGAAACAGGGGAGTTACTTACAGAGCCACAATGATGGGGATTAAGACAATAAGAAATAGGAACAGGAATAGATTGTCCAGCCCCTTGAGCTTTTCCACCATTTAACTGGATGATGGCTGATATGACATTCCTCTGACCCAATTTCCTGTATTTTGTCTGGGACCCTTGATTCCCCTACTGATGAAAAATCTGTCTATCTCAGCCTTAAATATGCACAGGGATTCTATCCCACAGATCCCAAAGACTCACAACCTTATAAGAGAAGAGATTTCTCCTTATTTTCAGTTTAAATCGAAACCCCTTTATTCTGAAACAATGGCCCTCTGGTCCTAGGCCATCTAAATAACATCCTGTTTTTGTGTTTCTCTTTCTAAAATGAACAATTTCACAATTCCCACATTGTATTCTATTTGCCAACCTTTTGCTGACTTACTTGCTCCCTCTGTCTCTGTAAACTGTTTGTTTCCCTTTCACAACCTGCCTTTCCACCTATTTTTGTGTTGTTTGCAAATTTGGTTGCAGGACATTCGCTTCCTTCCTCCAAGTGATTAATATATACTGTAAACATTTGCAGTTCCAGCACTGGTCCCTATGGTCACAGGTCGCCAACCTGAAAAAAACAATCCCTTATGTTGGAGACTGGACAGTGTCAAAGTTTGAATGCACAGTCTGCCTGTGTGGAAAACAAAAAGTAAGAAAGGTTGTCACAGCATGATAAATGTAACTAGTACAGGACAGGGTGGTCAGATCTGCGACTGGCAGCTGAGACAGAGCATGCTGATCGCCACCACTGTTTTGGCCTAATCCTTGCACAAGTCCATATAGCTTTACTTGCTATTGTAAATATTTTTGATAAGTTTATGAGGTACTGGCTATTATTTTTGAGGCATACTTTGTTTTAATAAAAATAAAATTGGACATATCCTGTTGCTAGAACTGCCTTGGTCCTGTCTTGGTACCTTTGGTGATATCCAGAGTAAGCCTGATGGACTAGACTAAGCAGCAATAAAAGCCTACACTGGCAACAGAGACAGTGGATACACTGGTAACAATCTTCCAATAATCCTTAGATTCTGGCTAAGTCCCAGTTGAAAAACTGCCAACTCCTAATACAAAAAGGGAGAGAGATAAAAAAACAGGTAACTATGGGCTAGTCAAATTGAAGATATTATTGGAAAAATTTTAGAGTCTATTGTAAAGGATGTAATATTTGAGCATTTAGAAATACAAGGTATAATCCAGCAGAGTCATCTAGCTTCTTGAAGAGGAATATATGCCTGACAGGTTTATTAGAATTATTTGAAGAAGTAACAAGCAAGATGAATACAGGGGAACTAATAGCTGTAATATTTTGGATTTCCAAAATGCATTTGATTGGGTACCCTATATAAAGCTATTTGAAAAACTATGAGCCTGTGGATTTATGGGAGAATGTTAGAATGGATAGAGAATGGGCAAATTAATAGGAAGAATTGGGTAGCATTTTCCACAAGAATCAATACTGGGATCACAATTATTTACAATATATGTTAATGACATGGATAAGGGATGTGATTGCCAAATCTGTGGAAGACACAGAAATAAGTGGGAAGGCAAGTGGTGAGGATAGCACAAACAGCCAGCAAGAAGTCATGGATGGGTTAAGTAAGTGGGCAAAAATTCAGTATTTCGAATATAATGTGGGAAAATATAAAGTTATTCACTTTGGCAGAAAGAAGAGGGACCAAAAATTATTTAAATGGGAAAAAGTGAATACAGATATGGCACACAAGGATTTGGGGATTCTCATTCATAGATCACAAAATCTAGCATCAAGTTCAGCCGGTAATAAGGAAGGCAAGTGAAATGTTAGCCTTTTATTTCTGAGGAAATGTGGTATAAAAACAGAGAAGTTTTTCTAAAATTATATAATACACTATTCAGACCACAGCTAAAATACAGTTTTGATACTCTAAAATAAGGAACGATATTGGAAGCAGTCCAAAAAAGACTAGATTAATCCCCGACACGGAGAAATTTTCTTATGAGGTAAGGTTGAGTGGGTTGAACTCATTGAAGTTTAGAAGAATTCTATGATTCAATGAAGGAGACCTTACTGAAATGTAAGAATCTTTAGGGGCTTGATAATGTATTTGCTAAAAGGTTGTTTACCTACATGAGGCAGTCTCAGATCAGAGGACAGAATCTCAGAGAAAAGGGTCATCCATCTACGACAGTGGTGAGGAGGAATTTCTTCCGAAGATAGTGAATCTGCAGAATTATCACTACAGAGGTTTGTACACTTGTCTAATTAAGAATATTTGAGGTTGAGGTAGACAGATTTTAAATCAGTAAGAGATTCAAGGATTACAGGGGAAAAGGCAATCAACTGGGGTTGATGATTATCAGATCAACTATGATATCATTGAATGGTGGTGCAGACTTGATGGGCTTAATGGTCTGTAATTCTTATTCACAATATATTTTAATGATTTAGATGAGGGAATTAAATAGAACATCTCAAAATTTGCAGATGACACAAAACTGGGTGGAAAGGTCAGCTGTGAGGAAGGTATAGAGACATTGCCCTGTCTTTTGGACAGGCTGAGTAAATAGGCAAATGCATGGCAGATTCAGTAAAACGTGGATAAATGTGAGGTTATCCACTTTGGTAGCAAAAGTGGAAAGATTATTATTTAAATGACTATAAATTGAGAGAGGTGATGTTCAACGAGACCTGCTGTCCTCATGCACCGGTTGCTGACAATAAGTGCACAGGTACAGCAGGCAGTAAAGTTAAATTGTATGCTGGTCTTCATACTGAGAGGATTGAAATACAGGAACAAGGATGTCTTGTTGGAATTATGTGTGGCATTGGTGAGACCACACTGGAATATTGCATGTAGTTTTAGTCTCCTTGTCTGAGGAAGGATGTTCTTGCTATAAAGGATTCATCATAGAAACACTACAGTGTGGAAACAGGCCATTCGGTCCAACAAGTCCACACTGACCCTCCGAAGAGTAACCCTCCCACACACATTTGTCTACCCTATTATTCTACATTTCCCATGACTAATGGACTTAACCTACATACCCCTGAACACTATGGGCAATTTAACATGGCCAAATCACCTAACCTGCACATCTTCTGTCTGTGGGAGGAAACCTGAGCACCAGGAGGAAACCCATGCAGACATGGGGGAAATGTGCAAACTCCACACAGACAGTTGCCCGAGGCTGTAATTGAACTTGGGTTCCTGCACTGTGAGGCAGCAGTGCTAACCATTGTGCCACCATGCCGCAGCATAAGTTTATTAAATTGACTCTTGGAATGTCAGGACAAATATATGAGGAGAGATTCAGTTGATTGGGATTATATTCACTGGAGTTTAAAAGAATGAGGGGTGGAGCTCATAGAAACCTATAAAATTCTAACAGGTTAGATCCTGGAAGGATGTTCCCAAAGGTGGGGAAGTTCAAAACCAGGGGATAAAAGCAAATTACTGAGGATGCTGGAATCTGAAACCAAAAGAGAAAACGCTGGAAAATCTCAGCAGGTCTGGCAGCATCTGTAAGGAGAGAAAGGAGCTGACGTTTTGAATCTAACTGACCCTTTGCTCTCCTTACAGATGCTGCCAGACCTGCTGAGATTTTCCAGCATTTTCTCTTTTGGTTTCAAAACCAGGGGTACAGTTTAAGGTTAAGGGGTAAACCTTTTAGAACGGAGGAGAAATTTCTTCATCCAGAAAGTGGTTGAGGCCAAAACATTATGTGTTTTCAAGAAGGAGGTAAGTATGGCTCTTGTGGCTGAAGGGATCAATGGATATTGGGGAAGGCAGGATTAGAATATTGAGCTCAATGGTTGGCCATAGTCATATTGAATGGCACAGCAAGCTCAAGGGGCCATAATGCCTGCTTTTGCTCTTATCTTCAATGTTTCTTTGCTTCTATATTTCTACCATTATTCCTCGGTCTTATGGCCACAATTTAATAATTCCAGTTCAAGTGTTGAATCATGTTATGTGACAGGATAGGCCCTTGGGAACCAGGATCTTATTTTATTTCAAAGCCAAATACTGTGAATGGTGGAAATCTAAAACAACCACAAAGAATGCTGGGGACACTCTGTTTCTCTCTCTACAAACACTCCTGGGTCCTCTAGCAATCATGGTTTTTGTTCTGATTTTATTTATCTTGATCCAAATAATCAACAACTTTGAGGAATCTGAAATTATAACAAGGGCTGTCGAGCTGGTTGTTGCTATGTCGGAGATCAATATTTATATAAGCTATAATTAATAAATCAAGATCATTGAGTCAGCATGGACGGGTTGGACCGAAGGGTCTGTTTCCATGCTGTACATCTCTATGACTATGACTCTATGAGTCATGGTAATGCTACCATCCCCAACATGCTGCATTCTCACTGTGCCCTTAAACAATACTAGGTATAATTCAAAATTTTACCGACTCTTAAGTTTTTGCAAATGGCCCTAAGTAGAAGACTGAAGTTATTCAGAAAATAAAATGCTGGAAAGAGTTAGCAGGTTGGACAACATCATGTGGACAGAGAAGAGTTAACATGTTGATTTTTCTTTCGTGGATCCAATTTCCACTGTTGAAGGTCAGGAACTCACAAATACCTCGGGGTGTTTGTGATGGATGTAATCAATTGTGGCTGCCCCAGAAAGTCCCATTCAAGTAAAAGGTTGACAGATTAACAGCTCCACCATCTGAGGTTGGAGCTACTGAAGGCAGCTCTCTTTTCATTTGCCGGCCACAAATTATGTAACCAGGAGGCTTAGAATTTTTAGACATCAGGAGGAAACCCCTCACAGTTCTAAGGCCCACATTTGAAGTGTTACTTTCAAATAGATTGGAGATTCGTTTAGTCATTAGGAATGTGCCAGTTTCTTGGGTGGTTTCCTAATGCGGGGGGTACCCAATGCAACTAATTGAATAACTTATTGAGCTGAGGGCGGTATCCTTAAGGAACCTAACTGGTTACCTATTTTGTCCTTGTAGCAGCTAGTATTCAGGACCCACCAATTCTGCCAAATCCAGTGGAGGTGAAACCATGTTGGAAAGCTGCCCACTGATCAGGATCACACTACATCTTCACCTGCCTCCAGTCCTATCTGCTCAGTCAAGCAAAAAGTGAGCCCAATGTTTCAGATCAATGACCTTGCATACACATTAAAAGATTAAAGCATATACATACCAACATAGCAAAAAGAATTTAGTACATGATAAGAGACGGGATTTGGGGTGGACAAGTGAAAAGAGAATCAAAGGAAGTGATTGTAATAGGCTAGAGGTAAAAAGTTAAGGAAATCCTCTTTCTCCAGTTTGATGATAAGACATTATAGAACATAGAACATTACAGTGCAGTACAGGCCCTTCAGCCCTCAATGTTGCGTGTTATCTGAAACATTAACTGTTTCTCTCTCCACAGTTAGAATTGCTCAGCTTTCTTCAACATTTTCACTTTTCTCAATTTAAGTTTCCACCACCCGTGGTATTTTACTTTCCAGTCAGATTATTCATGTTTATTCATATTCTTATAGAATAGAATCCCTACAGTGTGGAAACAGGCCATTTGGCCAAACAGTCCACACCAACCCTCTCAAGAGTAACCCACCCAGACCCATTCCCCTACCCTATTGCTCTAAATTTCTCCTGACTAATGCATCTAACCTACACATACCTGAACACCATGGGCAATTTAGCATGGCCAATTCACTGAACCTGCACATCTTTGGACAGTGGGAGGAAACCAGAGCAGCCGAAGGAAACCCATGCAGACATGGGGGGAGCATGTAAACTCCACACAGACCTGAAGCTAGAATCAAACCTGGGTGCCTAACGCTGTGAGGCAGCAGTGCTAACCACTGAGCCACCATGCTGCCACATATTCATAACAATTCATATAGTTATGACCTGTAACCTGCACACTGTACAGCTGGGAGGGCAGAGAGGTTTGTTGTATATTGGCATGTTAATAGATTTGCATTTATATGAGCAGCAGAGTGGCACAAACCAATAACTTTAGAACATATATGCTCATTTCAGTGACAGTGGCAATAGTAAGTTTAAAGGAAATATCACTTCCCTTCTACAGAAATATTGAGTACTTGCTGCCTGCTCATATTTTGAAATCTGTTTTTCTTTGTGCATATACTTAGAAACACAACAGGATACAGAGGAGAGAGTCAAATTATATCATATATATTAATATCACAACATAATGGAAAGATGCTAGACACCGTAAACTAAACAACTTGTGTTCAGTAACTGGTGCCTAATGCTGTTGATCTGCAGCATTTGAAGGACCCAAAGCATCTTAGAACTGTGAGATATATGGGCAATTATTATATGAGTTATGCATCTTTATTTCGTGGAGATTAGTCCCAGGGAAGGAATAAATTTACCTCTGTTGGAGTAACATGCAGTATAGACATGCAGAAATTTACTGTTCATTTTGGATAACATCCAGTTCTTTGGATAATATTAATTTCTTCAAGCACTCTGAAATTGTTCTCCTTGAGCAATGAAAGTTGAGGGGAGGCTTAGTACAGATGTTCAAACTGATCTGCACCCTTAACCAAGCTGTTCTAGTACACCTACTGAACTGGCATCTACCCGACAATGTGGAAAATTGCCCAGGTGTGTCCTGTCTACTAAATCAAGCCTGACCAACTACCACTTTACTCTTAATCATCAGCAAAATAATCAGCTAGTTGAAGCTCAACTTGGGTTCCACCAAGGTCACTCAGCTCCTGATATCACTGTTGACTTGATACAAACATGGATAAAAGAGCTGAACTTCAGAGTTGAGGTGTGTGTGAGACTACATTTGACATCAAGGTAGCATTTCACTGAGTTAGTGTGAAAACTAAAAGCACTGGCAAAATTGGAAACATTGTGAATCGGGGAAAATGAAACTCTTCACTGGTTGTACTGATACCTTGCACAAAGAAAGCTCATCATGATTGTTAAAGGTCAATTTTCTCAGGTTCAGGGTGTCATGGCAGAGGTTCCACAGGATACAGTCCTAGGTCCAACCAACCTCAGTGACTTAATATTAACCTTCTTTTCATTGTAGGGTCAGAAGTAAGCTTGCTGCTCGTGTTTTTTTTTTATTCACTCAAGTATAAAGAATGGACTAGTCAAAATTCTCAGGGGAAAATTGGAAGTGGAAAGTTACTTGGTCATAGCAGCCAGATTTTTTTATCCATCAATTTAGATGGGAGAAAATTGTGCAGGCCCTTTTTTTAAAAATCAAGATATAATTCACCACGCTCTATTCTCACAGCATGGGAATCTTTTTACATAGAAGAATGTTCAGAGGAAATGTTACCCATGCTTCCTCTAAAAAAGGTCCCCTCCAGTCTTCTGTTGTTGACAGAGTGCCATAGGTGTCAGAAGCTCTGTAGCACTTTGGCTGGCCGGTTTTTATTTGTAACAACATAATAGGAGCAACAGTAGGTCATAGAGTCATAGTCACACAGCACGGAAACAGACCTTTCAGTCCAACAAAACCATGCTGAACATAATCCCAAACTAAACTAGTCCTACCTGCCTGCTCCTGGCCCATATCCATCCAAACCTTTCCTATTCATGTACCTATCCAAATGTCTCTTGTAAGTTGTAAGTGTACCCGCATCCACTATTTCCTCAGGAAGTTCATTCCACATGTGAACCACCCTCTGTGTAAAAACATTTGCTTCTTGTGTTTTGTTTTAAATCTCTCTTGTCTCACCTTAAAAATATACTTCCAGGTTTGGAAAAACCCCAACCGAGGGAAAAGACAATTACCATTAACTCTATCTATACCTCTCATTATTTCATAAACTATCAGGTCACCTCTCAACCTCCTACGCTCCAGTTAAAAAAAATGTCCCAGCCTATCAATCCTTTCTTTATAACTCAAATCCTCCATGCTCTGGCAACATCCTGGTAAATCTCTTCTGAACCCTTTCCACCTTTTAATAATATCCTTCCGATAATTGGGCGACCAGAACCAGACACACTATTCCAGAAGAGGCCTCAAGAGATCATGTAGCTCTTTGGGATTTCTCCACCACTTAATAAAATCATGACTGATCTTCAAACTCAATTCCACTTCTCCACAAGTCAACACACCCTTACATCATGGTTCGGTGTGAGACTGGGGAGGATTAGCGGTTAATCAGTGCCGAATTTAATCCTATCTAAACCAACAATCATAAATGTGAAATTTTCCTGAGACATTGAATCATGAGGAGAACCTGATTGCTAGCTCATTGTTAGGTAGCCCCAGCACCAACTCCATTATCCAATACAGCATCCAGTTGTGGTAATGCAATGTTGCTTTGGCTGAGGTTAGCTAACAGGAAAATTTCACATCTAAGGTTGTTGATTGAGATAAAATGGAACAAAGAAGATCAAGGAGGTACTGGAAAGGCAATGACAAGAGTAAACCTGTCATAAAACAGGATACAGATTCACCTGGTTCAGAACTGTAAAAATGTGAATTAAATTCACTCAGCTCCATCAGTGCTGCTGAACTGATAGTTGGGAATTGAACAGTTAGTTGTAATCATTGTATACTTACCCCTTTGAAATTGCTCATGGCTTGAAAGTAGATGCTATAATTCTTCTTAGATACCAGCGGTACATTCCAATAGCCATTGTAAGTGCCATTATCTCCAACAGTGAAAGGCTTTAGTCCTGGAAGGCTGCTAGGTGTGAGCTCAGCACTGTAATAGTATGGCAAGTCTTCAGTTGCAGCCTCTTCCCATTTAATGGGCAAAGGAAAGCACTTCTGTGTTCTGGGTTCTTGCTTCACTTTATGTAGATTGTTCTGTTTCACAACGATGTGGTAAACACTTTCAACACAATGTCCAAAAGAAATTTATAATTAATAAAGTTATATGCGGAGCTTATTTGGAAACATTTAGAATAAAAATACAACAATATCCATTTCTAAAATGTTAAATGGACAAAGTCAGAAATCACACAGTACAAGGTTATAGACCAACAGGTTGATTTGAAATCACAAGCTTTCGGAACCTGACGAAGGGGCTATGTTCTGAAAGCTTGTGATTTCAAATACACTTGTTAGACTATCACCTGGTGTCATGTGACTCCTGACTCAGCCCATCCGAGTCCAACACCAGTACCACCACATCATGGTTAAATGGATGGACTAGAAAAGCTGTCTTTGAGACAGAGAAGATTAAGGAGAGATGTGATAGAGATCTTCCAAATTATGAAGGGTCTAATAGAGTAAAAGAAATACTGTTACATACACTAGAATGATCAGTAGTCAGAGGATACAGATTTAAAGTAATATGCAATTGTGGTAACATGAGAAAACATTTTAAGGAGCGAAGTGACCTGGAATGCACTGTCTGAAAGCTGCAAGGGGCAGATGAAAATATGTTTCACCTAAGTACTGATGGCACTTCATCTCTTTTCTGAAGTGTAACTTTGTGGGAGGCAGTGAATAACAGGGTTAACCTCTCAAGAAGAATACCTGAAAGGGATCATTACCCATGCCGAGTCTCACATAAAATAAATAGGAAACTTCATTATAAGAAAATCTTATAACTTAATAATTCTGAAAAAACTCCTTGTGTTCAAGAATAACAAATATATTGCAATTTGTTGATTTTCCAAAGAAATTCTGATGCAGAACTGTCATTATAATTCCTCCTGTCCTATTACCTCTTTTAGGGCTATGTGAAAATAAATTGATTGACATGTGAAGCAACGGCATTGATGAATACAAAAAAAACTATAGAAGGGACTTTGTGGAATGACTATGTTCCAGTTAAAATCAATTTTTAGAAATGTACTTTTGAATGTTTAGAATGTTGCTATTGATAATATCCAAATTTCCAAAACTAACCCTCTCCCATATACATCCCCTTCATGTGTGTACACATTTATCTGTGTTTGTAAAAATGGCAACTGTGGCTAGCACAGTCTTGCTGAACTGATGTGTGATTTTGCATGTTATGTAAATTTCAATATTATTTCTATACTTTCTCCCTCAGTGATTTTACTGAAGCCTCCCTATGATAAATCAAAGATTTAAGATATCGAGCTTCCCCACTCTTCATAGATACTTTGTGATAATAATCTGCATGGAATATATGGCTCACTGTGGCATGACTGATGGCTGCACGCTTTCCACAGTTGCTTTGTCAGCAGGAAATCTCACCTGATTGGAGCACCACGGCCTCGTGCTGGCTTCAGCTGGACAGTAATGGTGGTATTCGTTACCTCTAGTGGAGAAGGCATGCTACCATACACAAAGAGAGGAGCTGCGGGAGGGACAAATTTCAGAAATGTGATCAACCATTTTAAATTAAGACAGAGAGAACCCATTCTCTGAACCAAAGACATCTAGAAGCAATCCAGGTTCACACATCTTGACATATTGCTGATTAATTCTGCCAATGGTTTAAAGGTTTCACGGAAATGATAGCATAAGGACAGCACAGGTAATGACTGCTTTTGGAAAGTAAGGTAGACAGGAAGGAGACTGGAAGAACACAGCAAGCCAGGCAGCATCAGGAGGTGCAGAAGTCGATACTTCGGGTATAACCCTTCATCAGGACTTACACACCTCCTGATGCTGCCTGGCTTGCTGTATTCTTCCAACCTCCTGTCTGTCTACTTTGGATTCCAGCATCTGCATGGAAGGATAATCATCGTGTTAATGGACTAGTAATCGAGAAGGTTCAGCCAATAATCTAAGAGAACTCAAAATCTCACCATAAAAGCAAAGGCACTTAAATCTAGTTTAATATATTCGGTACAAAAAAGTGAAAAAAATAGTTAACATTGATTATCTTAAAAGTCCATTTGGCTCACTTGTAGGCAAAATAGCTGCTGTCCTTATCAGATCTGGTCTATATGTTACTCCAGTCCTAGAACTTGTAGTTGATTTTTAACTTGCCTGTAATGTCCCAGCAAACCACTCATTTGTTTCAAAGTGGCAACTCCCCACCATCTCTTCAAAGGCAATTAAGGATGGCTTGAGTTCTGACCTTTACATATTCAAGGACAATCCTAGGTTAGGTCTTTATTCATTGGAGTTTAGAATAATTATATATTGAAATATATAAAATTTTGGATGGACAGACAGAGTAGCTGTTTTTATTTGTGGCAGCATCTTGAATGGGGAACATAGTTACAGAATAAGGGACACTCTTTTAAACTGAGAAGTGAAAGAATTTCTTTTCCCAAAGGGCAGAGAATGTCTGGAAAATGCTGTCCCAGAGAGTTGTGGAGGCTAGATCACTGAAAATACTTAGAGATAGTGGATAGATTTTTGAAATGTCAATCAGTTGGGATCTGGGCAGGATTGAGGGGCTGAATGGCCCACTTAGAAACGTGGGAATTAGGAGTGGGAGTGGTAAAGTTTACTCACATAGGCCAGGAGTAGCAGGTAAAGAGTTTAAGAAATTAGATATTAAGAGATACAGGATCCCCTCAACTTTGATGTTGAAAGATGAGGAGAAATGTACCTCTGAACAACTATTGTCAGAAAAGGTACAAGTAATGGAAAAATTCACAGTGAGACAAAAAGTGCTCAATTATGTAGAGTGAAGTTAGAGTGTCCAGTGAAGAGTGGAGAAGTTGTGGTAGGAGTACTAGACAAACTCTCAGTTCCAGGAATACAGTTTGTCCTTGCTAATGATATAGCTAGTTCACAGGTAGGTGTGCTGCCTACTTGCGGTTGAAAGGCTAATGGAAATTCAGGCAACCAAACTATTGCAGGACACATATCCTGGGACTTCTCCCAAATGTGTGGTAACGAGGTCACAAAGTCACCAGTTGAAACAGGAGAGATCAAAGAGTATAGATAAAAAAGTTGAAGTGGAATTAGCAGAGACCCTGTTTGATTAATTGGTTGACACAAACCAGGAGCAGATAGATGAAAATGCAGACATTTTTAGCTCAGATATATTAGCTGAGTAACAGCAGAAAGATGAAAATTTAAAGCAATTGTATCAAAAGGAATACATGGAACAAGAATCTGAATGTTTCCTGAATGTTACTATCCGAAAAATGATGTCTTAATGCAAAAATGGAGTAATCACATATTCAGGCAAATAAGAAATGGGCAGAAGTTCATCAAGGAGCGGCACGGTGGCTTAGTGGTTAGCACTGCTGCCTCACAGCACCAGGGTCCCAGGTTCGATTCCAGCCTTGGGTGACCGTCTGTGTGGAGTTTGCACATTCCAGGTGCTCCAGTTTCCTCCCACAGTTCCAAAGATTTGCAGGTCAGGTGGATTGGACACACTAAATTGCCCATAGTGTTAAGTGCATTAGTCAAAGGGAAATGGGTCTGGGTGGGTTGCTCTTCGGAGGGTCGGTGTGGACTGGTTGGGCCGAAGGGCCTGTTTCCACACTGTAGGGAATCAAATCTAAAAAAAAAGTTGTATTGACGGTTGGTTGTGGAATGGAGGTGTTGCGAGTGGCACATGAACTACCAGTAGGGGATCACTTAGAGGTGAAAAAACTCAAACTACAAAAAAATACATTTTTACTGGCCTGTACTGCACAAGCATGTCTTACATGTCAGGCAATTGGAAAACCACAGGCTGTAATAAAATCCATACCTTTAATACCAATTCTGCATTTGTGGAACCTTTTATAATAGTCTTAATTGATTGTGTAGGACCCCTACCTAAAACAAAAAGTAGGTAACAGTATTTTTTAACAATAATAGACATGTCCACTAGGTTTCCAGAGGTCATTCCATTTTGCAATATCACAGCTAAAAGGATTGTAAAGGAGTTACTCAAAGTTTTCACTATATACAGACTACCCACAGAGATACAATCAGATTAAGGGTCAAACTTCACATCAAATTTTTTCAAGGACCTTATGGACAGCTTAGGAATAAAACAGTTCAAATCTACTGCATACCATCCAGAGTCACAGGGAGCATTAGAAAGGTGGCATCAGACATTAAAGACCATGTTGAGGGCTTATAATCAAGACTATCCAGATAACAGAAGTGTGTTTGTACTTTTTAGTGCAACCAGAGATGCACTAAATGAATCAACCAAATTCAGTCCATTTGAATTAGTTTTTGGGCATGAAGTGAAAGGACTGCTAAAATTGATTAAGGAGAAATTGGTAAGTCAGAACTCAGAGATCACATATTTGGACTATGTGTCAAATTTTTGGGAATTTGACACATAGTCCGAATTCAGAGGATTCTGAATTGGACATACTTCAAATTAAATTGGACAATGAGGAAATTGTCAAAAATTGGGATAATCAAAATGACCTGAAAGAGTTATTACCATCACATGTGGAATAAGCAAAGTAGAAATAAGCAAAGTACTAACTTAATTACGCATGATGAAGATAAAGAAGATGCAGTTTTGATTAAGCAGCATCCAAGCAACACCCTTATAGGCGTAACTCTCTAAAGTTGGCACACGTTTAAAAGGAGATTAAATGCATGCTCCAAGATGACATAATCGAAATGAGTTACAGCGACTGGAGCTCACAAATAGTAATGGTGCCAAACCAGACAGTACCCAGCAGTTATGTGTGGACTGTCACAAAGTCAATACCATTACAAAGACTGATGCATATTCAATTCAGTGTTTGGAAGACTGTGTTGAAAAGATAGGACAAATAACTTATCTTTCTAAGTTGGGCCTGCACTTTGATAGCCACACCTAATTACGCAAATTCATTCAAAGTGGCTATCAAGGCGAATGATGTGTGTGTTGGTGCTGTGCTCTAGAAAGACCTATAGGGTATTTTTCCAGGAATTAGAACATTCATCAGCAGAAATGTTCCCAGTTGGGAAGAAGACTTTAAGCATTACAACATTTCAATATTTATGTTACCAGTAATGAATCTGAGACAATCAGATACACTGATCATAACCCATTGAAGGTTGTGGAAAAATGTAAGGACAGAAATTCCTCATTGTTTAACTAGAGCTTATTGTTACAGCCATTCAATGTGAAAATTGTGCATGTGGCAGGTCGAGAAAATATGATTGCCAATGCATTGTCATGACTTGAATGAGAAATGGATGCGTTCAGTGGCAGGAGTAAAATAGACAGAAACAGAGTGTAGTATATTTGCATGATTATTGTCAATGTACCGTTATGGGTGTTGTCATGTACTAACAATTTAAGATTAAGGGGTTTTAAAATGAAGCCACCTTTGGATATTGATGGTTCATTTCTTTTTATGGGAGGAGGTGTGAAAATGCTGCTCCATTAACAAGGTTATATTGTCCTTGGTTTTGTTTTCAGGAGATTGTAAAGACACAGGTTCCGAAATGTCTGGGATTGATCAACTTGAAGAAACCTTCATGTTAAAAAAATACAATGAAAGGGGAGTGGCCAGTTCTCCCAGCTCAGCTTTCCTCTGGTTTAGTTTGGTTTGGTTTTAATAAGCAGTCAGTTGTGAAGCTGCTGGACCCAAAGAAGCAGATCCATGCTGATCCTCCTTCTTTCTGACACCTCTCCTGTAAGAACCTGTGTTTGATTTTTTTCCTTTTTTGCCAAGGGATATTTATGGGGATTGTTGCAAGTATTTGGACCAGCATCATTTAGTTGGGATAATCTGTTGGGTTTTCAGATATGTTAAGTTATTCTGTATTCTGTTCTGTTTTGTTTGTGTTTCAGTCAGTAATCTTGCAAATAAATTCTGTTCTGTTAAAAACTAAGTGGTTGGGCCAACTACATCACTCCTGGAATATCCACACCACACCTGCTTAAAACAACTAGCAAAGTAAGAGTCCGGGCTGCTTTCTTGAAATGCTTTGAGAGGGTCTAGCCTGGTCCATAATAGCATGAATAGGGTGAATGCACTCAGTCCTTTTCCCAGGGTTGGGGAATCAAGGACTGGAGGGCATCAATTTAAGGGTGGAGGAAAAAAGAATAAAAGGAACCTGAGGGGCAACTTTTTATACAGAGTGTGGTATGCATGTGGAATGAGCTGCCAGCAGAAGTGGTTGAGGTGGGTACATTAATAACATTTAAAAATCATTTGGACAAATATATGGATAAGAAAGGTTTAGAAGAATATAGGCCAAGTACAAGGAAATGGGGTTAGCGTGGATGGACATTTTGGTTGGCATGGACCAGTTTGGGCCAAAGGGCCTGGCTCTGTGCTGTAGGACTCTGTAATTCTTTGTAAACACATCTCGCAAACAGTGAGTTCCAGCCACTTGCATTTAAAAATGCAATAGTTCATTCTTCCTTCCACAGTTCTTTGCTTAAAGCACTCCTTTTCCATTTGGTCCACAATCCAAAATAAAGAAAAGTAAAAATTTTGAACCCCATCCAATCTCTCTATCTACCATTACTATCTTCAGTCTTTGCCTGCCACATGTGTTCTAAGCCCAAATTCTTCATGCACACCATTAGGACTGGGCCCTGCCTGGTCATAAGCCTCCATATCCCATTTTATCTCACACAACCTTGACAGCCCATTTCCATGTATCTCTCCCATGTGGAACCCACCACATTGTACTTCACAACCAGGAGAAAGTCAGGACTACAGATACTGGAGAGTCATTGTTGAGAAGTGTCGAGCTAGAAAAGCACAGCAGGTAACGTAGCATCTGAGGAGCAGTGGGGTTGAAGTTTTGGGCATAAACCCTTCACTAGGAATGTGGAGGGGGAAGGGGTCTGACACGTAAATAAGGGGGCAAGGGGGTCAGGGTGTGGCTTGGGGGGCGAGTTTGCTGGGAAGGCAATTAGTGGATGCAGGAGGGAGGTAATTGTGATAGGTTGGTCAGGAGGGTGGAGTGGATAGGTGGGAAGGAAGATGGATAGGTAGGTCAAGAGGGCAGTGTCAAGTTGGACGGTTGGATCTGGGATGATGTAGGGGGAGGGGAGATGTGGAAACTAGTGAAGTCAATGTTGATGCCATGTGGCTGAAAGATCCCAAGGTGGAAGATGAGGTGTTCTCCCTCCAATTATCGAGTAACTTTGATTTGGCAGTGGAGGAGGCCCAGGATGTCCATGCCCTTGGGGGAGTGGGAGGGGGAGTTGACGTGGTCAGCCACAGGGCGTTGGGATTGTTTAATGCATGTGTCCAGATATGTTCCTGAAAAGTTCCGTGAGTTGGCATCCTGTCTCCCCGATATACAGAAGACCTCCCCACTGAGCTATCACAACTCCCCCTCCACATTCCTGATGAAAGGCTTACGCTAGAAACATCAACTCTCCTGCTCCTTGGCTGCCTCCTGGCCTGCTGTGCTTTTGCAACACCAAAACTTTTCAACTCTGAACTTCACAACTGTCCTGAGTACCCATCTTGGTGATTTCCATCTTTGTCCTCTACACTCCCCCTGTGGAGGCCACTGTAGTGACTAAAATAACTCCAGAGCCCATATTCCATCATCGAGTCACCCTTTATTCACACATGAAGAATCCTCAACTTTATACTGCCTCAGTCAGTCAGGTACCTGAATGTCAGTACCTCTGATACTCACCCTTTCTATATGTCAGCCAGGACTCCCTGATTACACCAGGTTAACAGCCCAGTTAAAGTACTCATACTCTATGAGGTCTGGCTGGCTGACCTTGTTACAATCACTACATTCCCATCCCTCTAGAGTCTGAGGACATAAAGTTGGGATGTTTTAGCACTGGGTCAAGTTGCCCTGACTTGACATCTGATATAGGTGATGTGTAATTCACAGGAGCTTGCCTCTTATGTCAGGAGAGCCTCGTTAGAATTTCATTCTCATCTTCCAGCAGAAAAGGCATTGAGATGGCTACATCGTCATGTCCATCTGAGATTTGGAGGACTTGACAAAGCTTGATAGAGTGGATGAATGCACAGGGTCCAGCAACCTTTTTGGCTTTTCCAAGTAGCAGGTCTGTCTTGCTCCCACACCATTTGTGAATTTGTGGCTTTCATATGGTCCTCTTATCCACGTGAGGCCATTTCTGTGGTTCTGATACCAAGCTTCAACTTCTATAGGAGAAAATGAGGACTGCACATGCTGGAGATCAGAGCTGAAAATGTGTTGCTGGAAAAGCGCAGCAGGTCAGGCAGGTTGGATGCTGCCTGACCTGCTGCGCTTTTCCAGCAACACATTTTCAGCTTCAACTTCTATATCCAACTGTCAAAGAACAAAGAAAATTACAGGACAGGAACAGGACCTTCTGCCCTCCAAGTCTGTGCCGATCCAGATCCTTTTATCTAAAGCTGTTGCCTATTTTCTAAGGATCTATATCCCTCTACTTCCTGCCCATTCATGTACCTGTCTAGATACAGCTTTAATGACGCTATTGTGCCTGCCTCTACCACCTCTGTTTGCAACACATTCCAGGCACCCACCACCCTCTGCATAAACAACTTTCCATGCGTATCTCCCTTAAACCTTTCCCGTCTCAATTTGAACTTGTGACCCCTAGTAATTGAGCCCCCCACTCTGGGGAAAAAAGCTTCTTGCTATCCACTCTGTCTTTACCTCCCATGATTTTGTGGACTTCAAAAAGGTCCCCCCTCAACCTCCATCAGAATGTAGCCAAACCAAAGTCCTGTACAACTGTAACATGACCTGCCAACTCTTGTACTCAATATCCCATCTGAGGAAGGAATGCATGCTGTTATGCCTTCTTGGCCACTCTTGCGACCTGCATTGCCACCTTCAGAGTACAATGGACCTGAACACCCAGATCTCTCTGTGCATTAATTTTCCCCGGGCTTTTCTATTTACCGTATAGTTTGCTCTTGAATTGGATCTTCCAAAATGCATCACCTTGCACTTACCCAGATTGAATTGCATCTGCCATTTCTCCAATCTATCTATATTCTGCTGTATTCTCTGACAGTCCCTTCCAGTTTCTGCTACTCCACCAATCTTAGTGTCATCTGCAAGCTCGCAAATGAGACCACCTATACCTTCCTCCAAATCAGTTGTGTATATCATAAACAACAGTAGGCCGAACAGGTTCCCTGTGGAACACCACTGATCACAGTTCTCCATTTAGAGAAACTGCCTTCCACTACTACACTCTGTCTCTTTCTGCCCAGCCAGTTCTCTATCTATCTAGCTAGTACACCTGGACTCCATGCAACTTCATTTTCTCCATCATCCTACCATGGGGAACCTTATCAAGTGTCTTATTGAAGTCCATGTATATGTCATCAATCGACTTTATCACTTCCTTGAAGAACTCTATTAAGTAGGTATGACCTTCCCTGCACAAAACCATGTTGCCTATCACTGATAAGCCTATTTTCTTCCAAATGTAAATCGACCCTATCTCTCAGGATCTTCTCCAGCAGCTTCCCTACCACTGACATCAGGCTCATTAATCTATAATTACCTTGATTATCCCTGCTACCCTTCTTAAACAAGGGGACAACATTAGCAATTCGTTAGTTCTCCAGAACCTCACCCATGTTCAAGGATGCTGCAAAGATATCTGTTATGGCCCCAGCTATTTCCTCTGTCGCTTCTATCACTAACCTGGGATAGATCCCATCCGAACCTGGGTATTTGTCCACCTTAATGCTTTTTAGAATACCCAATACTTCCTCTTTCCTTATGTCGACTTGATCTAGAATAATCAAACATCTATT
Source organism: Chiloscyllium plagiosum (assembly GCF_004010195.1). Lineage (NCBI taxonomy): Eukaryota > Metazoa > Chordata > Chondrichthyes > Orectolobiformes > Hemiscylliidae > Chiloscyllium > Chiloscyllium plagiosum. The sequence continues at coordinate 8,769,537 of NC_057736.1, read as the reverse complement.
CCTAACCTCAACATCTATTATGTCTCTCTTCTTGGTGAATACCAATGCAAAGTACTCATTGAGAATCTCACCCATTTTCTCTGACTTCATGCTTAACTTTCCTCCTTTGTTCTTGAGTTGACCAACCCTTTCTCGAGTTACCCTCTTACTCTTTATATACAAGTAAAAGGCTTTGGGATCTTCCTTAACTCTGTTTGCTAAAGATATTTCATAACCCCTTTTAGCCCTCTTAATTCTTTGTTTCAGATTGATCCGATATTCTTCCAAAGCATTGTCTGTTTTCTGGTGCCTCGACCTTATGTATGCTTCTTTTTCCTTTTAGCTAGTCTTACAATTTCACCTACCATCTATGGTTCCCTATTCTTGTCATTCCTATCCCTCATTTTCACAGAGACATGTCTGTGCTCCACTCTAATCAACCTCTCTTTAAAAACCTCACACATATCAAATGTTGATTTACCTTCAAACAACTGCTCCCAATCCACATTCCCCAGCTCCAGGCAAATTTTGCTATAGATTAGATTAGATTAGATTATTTACAGTGTGGAAACAGACCCTTCGGCCCAACAAGTCCACACCGACCCTCCGAAGAGCAACCCACCCAGGCCCACATTTAACACTGCAGGCAATTTAGCATGGCTAATTCACCTAACCTGCACATTTTTGGACTGTGGGAGGAAATCGAAGCACCCGGAAGAAACCCATGCTGACACGGGGAGAATGTGCAAACTCCACACAGATAGTCGCCTGAGGCGGGAATTGAACCCGGGTCGCTGGCACTATGAGGCAGCAGTGCTAACCACTGTGCCACCGTGCCGCCCACAACGGCAAGATTATAGTTGGCCTTCCCCCAATTTAGCACTCTTCCTTTAAAGCCACTTGCATCTTTGTCCATGTGTATTCTAAGACTTACAGAATTGTGATCACTATTCCCAAAATCTGTTGCACTACATAAGAGAAAAAGTTTCATTCCGAATCATTGCAATTAATTGGTATTAATTGTGGCATTCCTCTGGGAATCCTGGTCTAATTGCAATTGCAAGCAAGCATGGCTCATGTCCAGCTTCATGAAGGACATACCCGTGTCAACTTTGCATATAAATCCTCTAACAGAGGATTGGATATTTATCCAGCTGTAAAATATGGGTTGCCATTTATGTAAAATTCCCACAAAGGCGAACCAACCTATTGAGCTTCACAATTGGTATGACCGGTGCTGCCCATTCTGCACAGTGTCATAGAGTCATAGAGATGTACAGCATGGAAACAGACCCTTCGGTCCAACCTGTCCATGCCGACCAGATATCCCAACCCAATCTAGTCCCACCTGCCAGCACCCAGCCCATATCCCTCCAAACCCTTCCTATTCATACGCCCATCCAAATGCCTCTTAAATGTTGCAATTGTACCAGCCTCCACCACTTCCTCCCCAGCCTGTTCAGCCTCTCCCTGTAGCTCAGATCCTCCAACCCTGGCAACATCCTTATAAATCTTTTCTGAAGCCTTTCAAGTTTCACAACATCTTTCCGATAGGAAGGAGACCAGAATTGCACGCAATATTCCAACAGTGGCCTAACCAATGTCCTGTACAGCCGCAATATGACCTCCCAACTCCTGTACTCAATACTCTGACCAATGTTTAATGATTCCTTACCTTTCCAGCCTTCTGATTTCTGCCTCAAATTTTGCCAATAAGATAAATGGTACTGGGCGTGCCTTGCATGATCATGGAATTGCTTCTTGGTCAACATGCAAGGTGGCCTTGGCTCCTCTGATCATCCCTAGAATTTCCTGGAAAACTTCCAGATATTTAATTAGGACTTCACTGAGGGAGCCATTTTCTAATCGAAAAATGTTGATCTAGATGCATGTCTTCCAACCATTTCATTCCATCAAGCCTGTGTCCGAGCCATTTATTACAATCATTGGTAACTAAACAGCTGCTTTGAAAAAGAGTTCAGAAGCGAAGTTGTACTCTTAATTTTTAAAGAATTCCCAAAGTATCTTCTTGGTCTAGCTGAGGTCTTGCACAAAGTTAAAGGCTGGAGTACAGACCAAATTTTATTAAAAACTGGTTCTGCAATCACTGAAATGGCTATACTGGTATCAACTTCCATTAGAACTGGATGACTGCTTAACTAAATATTTATATTGATTGGTTCTTATTTTGATGTTACTCAGCAATTTAACTGTTCCAACCCAGATATGATTGGACTTTCCAGTTTATGAAGTCAACTGGCCTATGAGTTACCTTACTCAATTTAGGTCGAGTATGATTCTTTTACTGTCTCGAGTCCACATTCCAGCAACAACTATAATGGCTTGCCTGCCATGACCATGGAGGAAATTTTAACAGTTTGGCCAAGGCTTGGCTTTGTTTTGAATCCCTCTAAGCAGGGTATGTCCTCAGTGAGGTTATGTAATTTATCATTCAAGTGGTCTTTCCCCAATCCCAGTTGGATTGGTAAAGGTGTCTGCTTCCATCGGAACTCTCTACAACTCATATGCTCCACTTGCTGTATTTTCCAATGATAAAACCAGTTGTAGAACCTGTTTGAAGTCCAGCTGGGCTTCACCTAATAGGTGTTTTTGCATAGTTACATCATCATTCATACATACCAGAAGACCTCTATGCATCTCGTGAAGGGTTAAACCAAGTCACAGCCTTCTGCCTATCATTCTAACTGAAGCAAAAATCCCAAATTGGATTCCCCTGGTTCTTAAATTGTTGAGTAATTAGAGGAGGTTTGGTGTTGGAATATTTCTTAACTATTTCCATCAATCCTGAGTTAAAAATCACACACCAGGTTATAGTCCAACAGGTTTATTTGAAAGCACTAGCTTTTAGAGTGCTGCTCCTTCATCAGGTGGTTGTGGAGTATGAGATCATAGGACACAGAATTTACAGCAAAAGTTTACAGTGTGATGTCACTGAAATGATATATTGATAAAGACTTGGATTGTTTGTTAAGTCTCTCATCTTTTAGAATGGGCATGTTGGCTTCAGATCTTTCATATGAAAATTCCAGAACTTTCTTAAAGTGACATTCTCAAGTGAACTTTAACAATTCCTGTCAGGCTGTCCTGTGTCCTGTGTCAGGCTGTCTGTGCCCCAATGTTCACATTGATTCTAAGCTAAAAAAGGAATTTATAGAATCTTACATGGATCCATGCAGTTTTTGAGCAAAATAAAATGTAATTCTGCAAGTACAAGTTCATCCCACAAACTTATATATGTATTTGTGCATGTGGGTGTGTGTGTGTGTGCGGGGGTATGAGTGTCTGTGAGAGAGTGTATGTATGTGTGTGAGTGTAAAGGGGGTATAAATCTGTGAAAGGGTGCATATGTGTGAATGTATGAGAAAGAGCTTCTGTATGAGAGAGAGTCTGCATGAGTGTGTGTGTCAACATGGCACCTATTCTTAAAGTTCACTTGAGAATGCAACTTTAAGAAAGTTCTGGAATTTACATATGAAAGAACTGAAATCAACATGCCCATTCTAAAAGATGAGAGACTTAACAAACAATCCACAATCAATATATAATTTCAGTGACATCATACTGTAAACTTTTGCTCTAAATTCTGTGTCCTACAATCTTATACCCCACAACCACTTGATGAAGGAGCAGCGCTCTGAAAACTAGTGCTTCCAAATAAACCTGTTGTACTACAACCTGGTGTTGTTTGATTTTTAACTTTGTACACCCCAGTCCCAACACTGGCATCTCCAAATCATCAATTCTGAGGAAGTTTCAGCACCTGGTAACTTGAGGAATGTTCAGCTCTTACTGACAGAAAGAGCTGCAGCTTCATAGGCTGTCAAAAAAATTACTCACTGATTTTCATCTGCCACCATGTTATTTGCCCAGAAAAAAAAATTCTTTCCATTTACTCGCCCAAACGTCTGTGGCCAAATTGAACAAGTTATGCTTCCCTAAAAAAGGCACAATGTAAGAAAGGTTTACTCCAACTGAAAGACGACTGTTTCAAGCAAGCTTCTTCAGGATTGTGCTTTACTTCTGTTACAACTGAATTAACTCCACAAAGGCCGGCATTCCATCACCAATTCACTCTTTATTTACACATGAACACTCATTGACTTTATACTGCCTCATTCAGAATCAAGTGCCGAGTACCTGACACTCACTGTTTTATCTGTCAGCCAGGGGAGCTGATTGGACCAGGTTAACAGCCCCAGTGAGGGAACTCGAATTCTATGAGGCCCAGCTAGCAGACCTTATTGCAATCACTATAGAGATGACTGCCAATAATCTCCCCCTCCTGTAGCCTGTCATGCCCATCGACATTCCTCCTAATCTCCCATACACTTTGTGTGTATCCCCATCACCATCCTTATTCCCACCTTTATACAAGCTTCTGCTCTTCGCCCCACATCCTTGACAGTCCCAGCTCCTTTGGCAATGATCCTCCCCACTGTTCCTATAGGCTCCTCTTCTAACTAACTCAACAGTCGATGCACTGATTACAGGATGTATTCACCCCAGACCTCTGACCAATTTTGACAAGCAGCTTCTAGACATGTTGGACCAAACCACTGACCACAGTGTTTGCAACTCCTCAACAGCTCAGGCCTACAAAACTGACCATTGCTTACTCCCTGTACTTTCATCACACAGATCTCCGAATTGTGAGCAGCCCATGCAGATGATTGACCATGGTCAAGCCCTAGGATTGTGTGTGGACTGTGCCATTACTCACAGTCCCAGGGACCCTGACTGTGCTCCAGCCCCTCCACCTTGACTGAATCAAGGACTACGGGGGCTTACTTTCAGATATGGTCATTTGGTTGAATAAATGTGCAGTATGTTTAACGCCAGGCAGCTGGTACATTCTTGATGTGTTAGATTGTCTTCTTGTTATGTCTTATGGCATGTGGCAAGATGTCTCTCCTCCCATCAGTTAGATCCCTGCTGACAAGCAGCCTGCCTGTGAGCCTGCACAAAAGAGTATGTCACAGTACTGACAGTTTTAGATCTGGCTCAAGTCCATCATGCTGATGGGCATAAGGCATAAGACAAGGCATAAATGCTGTGAGCACACAGGTAAGCAGGTAAAAAGAGAGCAAGTGAAAAGCCCTGAGATACAGCCTGGTCCATTATGTGAGCTGGGTGACAAGGGTTCTTGCAGCAGTCTTTCAATGCTAATTGCCGGTATGCCCCTGCTTTGCATGTCTCTACTTCCTAAACACTCTTCAAGTGGATCACAGAGGTGTCATGATGTTCATGAGGGATTGGCAGAAGTTGGATGCCAATGTCCATGAACAAGGGATGTATGTGACTGGTGCTGTTGGACTATGCCCTGAGATTCTGTTTGGTACTGAACAACATGGAGGCTCATTGCAGTCAAACGTCAGGTACCCACCCTGACTTACATGCCAAGAATTCTCAAGTTTTAGCTTATTCATTGCATTTTGTGAGAGAGAATGGTGAATATTAATGCATCAAGTTGCGGCTCTAACAAGGCACTTAATAAACTATATTCTCCATGAATTGGCAACTTGCCTGGCACAAGACTTCCAAAACTAGCTATTTGCTTTCCATTCCATTATGGCAAACAGTTACCAGAGTTAATGCATCAAGGACATCCTGAAGGAGCTGCATCAAGACATTATTTCAATGTGCTACATCACACTGCAGTACCCAAGAATTACAAACAGCAGACGAAAAATACCTAAGCAACGTTTACAAGATAAAGGGGTGCCCAATAAACACAATCCGCTGATTCCTCAGAAACAAACCCAAACAAGCAGACACAACGCAACCAAAAACTATAGCACATTACCTTATGTCAAAAACATATCAGAAATGACCCCTTGGCATCATGGTAGCCCACAAACATACTAACATACTTCAACAGTGACTAATGAACCTAATGGATCCATTAGAGACTACCACCAAAATTAAAATTTACAAAATATCATGCAAGAACTGTAAGGAAACACTACATTGGATAAACAAGCAGGAAACTTGCCACCAGGATACATGAACACCAACTAGCTACCAAAAGACACAACTAGTTTCCATACATACTGACAAAGAAGGACACCAGTTTGACTGGGACAACACACACATCCTACGACAAGCGAAATAAAGACATGCACGAGAATTCCAAGAGACTTGGCATTCTAACCAGAACTCCATAAATAAACACATCGATTTAGATCCTATCTGCCTTCCCTTGAAAAAAAGAACCGGAAATGACATCACCCACCTTAAGAAACCAAGACCTATAAATAGAGAGGTAGCACATACAACCAGCACTACACCGAAGGCTTTCACTGATGATGTTAGATAGTCATGGTGACGGAATGTCTGAAAACAGATCTTCCAGCTCAGCAAGCTAACTTACAACCATATCACCAACCCGAGCTATAAATCTCTTCAAAAATCACTAATCCTGAAAGTCTCTGAAAAAATGCAATATCCCCAATGACTAATGGGAATCTCTTGCCCAAAACCATTCAAACTGGAGAAGAAGCATCAGCAAAGCTATCAGCCACATTGAGCATCTGTGATGTGTCCAAGTAGACATCGAGCACACAGAGCTGAAGGAGCACCCCATCTAGCCAATAATTCAAAAAACACCTACTCCACTTGCAGTTGGATCCAGAATTGAACTGGTTAATTACCTTAGGACCACAGATTTGAAGTGGAAGAAAGTAATCCTCATTCATGAGGGACTGCGAAAAAAGGACGCATAATAAATACTATCTGGAGCAAACGGTCTACATGGTCTGATCTATGTTGTGCACTCTATGGGGTTCAATTTAAATGTTTAATGACAGACAAATACTGAGATACTTCACTAAACTCTCCTGTGATGTAATACATCTCAGGTTATACAAGGTACTGGGCCAGGAGATACAAGTATTAAATCTGTTGAATTTCTGATAATGGATCATCAATTTGAAACAATAACTCTGTTTCATTCTCCACTGATGCTGTATAACTTGCTTGGCATTTCCTGTGTTTTCTGTTTTCATTGTTAAAGGTCTCAATAGCTCAAACGGGATGTAGCCTTCTCATCACAAGCTAAAAATGTCCTTAGCTATTCAATTGGATGGGAATATTAAGATTTATAATCCCAGCTGATGGTAAAATTGGAGAAGTCAGATTTCAGATTGAAATCTGGCTTGGTAGATTATAAATTTTATTTTTGCAATATGGTTATGATGGCGGTCAGTCACTGAACATAGTCTGGGTGATCCTTCTAGTGTAAGATAGTGACGGAGTAAGAGGACTGTGTGTGGGCTGTTGCCCAGGGCCCAGCTGCTGCCATTTGTTTTCCTTCTATGTTTTACTTTTGCTTCTGCTCTATTTTCCTTTGGACATTTTTTTCTTCTTTTCTGTGGTCACAGAACTGGCACAGCAGTGAGAGTGGGCCGCATGCGGAGTGGCAGACATGGCTTCTCCAGGCAATTGGAGGAGGCAGCAGTGGCAGCACAGATGTTCTCTTGGAAATCGGAGGGGTGGCAGCAGGAGCAAGGACATATTCCCAGCGATAGGAGGCTGGTGGCAGATGAGTGTGTTTACTTGCCATTCAGGGCCTGTGGTAGTGGCAATGAGATTATTCTTCTGGCATTCAGAGCTACTGGCAGCAGCAGAAAGGTTGTTCTGCCACCATTCAGTGACTGCGGACTCTTCAAGATTGCAAGATGACATCTGCAGATGAAATGGGACTGTGGCCTTCTGCAGCCCGTCCTGGCAGAGGAGCCAGGGACTTTTGGTTGTGGGGTGAGTGTGTGGGTTCAGTGGTGTCAGTGAAGAGGTCCCAATGGCAAAGAGATGATGCATAAAGTGGGGTGATTTCAAGTTTGGTAGGTCCAGAACAGGTAGAGGTGAGGTGATGGAGGTCTCCCTTGTGGCTAGATACCTGGTGTGAACTAGGTCTGAAAAATTGATTTCTGAATCTTTTACTTCTTTATTTTTGTAATTTATTCCTATCACCTATAATGGTGGACTATTATTTCTTTGCTTTTTTTGTTTCTTAAGAATTTGATCTTAATTATTTAGGTACCTTTGCACCTAAGATAGCGCTGTAATGCAGTGACCATAAACTTTTCACTATACTCATTTGAGTACATGCGACAATAAAGCTAATTCAATTCAATGTTCACCAGAGGCCATTAATGATCCTTTAATAAAAGAACACAAATTTTAGAAGGAAAGAAGGAATGCAATGCTGTATATATAAGATAATTTTAGTGAGTTTTGAGAAGATTTTTTGTTCAGGTTGAGGTTTTGGATGTAGGTTTGTTCGCTGGGCTAAAAGGTTCATTTCCAGACATATCATTACCTTACTAGGTAACATCTTCAGTGGACCTCATGCGAAGCAATGCTGAAAATTCCTGCTTTCTATTTATATATTTCCTGAAGACCATCAAAGACACTAAGATAGAAGAGGATGAAATAATGGTTTCCTTTGACGTAACAGCCCTATTTACTTCAATCAACATTAACCTGGCCAAGGAAACACTGACTACACTATTAGAAGACCCAAAGACACATACACCAAACACCACTAACTTCTTCAACAAGGAGAATATCATCAAGCTAGTGGACCTATGCCTCAATACCCACTTCACCTTCAACAACAAAACCTACAGATAAACCAATGGAACACCCATGGGATGTCTGACATCAAGGTTCTTAGCAGAGGCAGTAATGCACAGACTTGAGCAAACAGCTCTGCCAACATCCAACCCAAACTCTGGGTCTACTATGTGGATGACACCTTTGTCAACATTAAATGAAACAAGTTAGAGGAAACCTTCAAGAGCATCAGGAATACCCTTACTGGCATAAAATTCATTAAAGAGGAGGAAAACAACACCAAACTGCCATTCCTAGATGTCACAGTAGAGCAAACAGCCAATGGGGAACTTCAAACCAGCATCTACAGAAAACAACACATACGGACCAAATATTGAACTGCAGAAGCAATCATCCCAACACCCACAAACGAAGCTGCATCAGAACATTATTTCAATGAGCCAACACACATTGTTGCATAGAGAACTACACAGAGCAGAGGAAAAGCACCTATACAGTGTATTCAAAAAGAATGGGTACCCAATGAATACAGTCCGCCGATTTCTCGGCAACAAACCCAAACAAGCAGACAAAACACGTCCAGAAACCCTAGCCACTCTCCCTACAGCAAAGACATCTTGGAAATGACTTCCAGACTACTCAGACCCCTTAGCATCATGGTAGCCCACAAACCCAACAACACACTAAAACAGCAACTAATGAACTTGAAAGACCCTACACAGACAATGAGCAAAACTAACGTCATTTACAAAATACCATGCAAGGACTGTAACAAACACTACATTGGACAAACAGGTAGAAAACTAGCCACCAGGAAACATGAACACCAACTAGCCATAAAATGAAATGACCCTCTCTCACTAGTATCCTCACATACGGATGAAGAAGGACACCACTTCGACTAGGACAATACATCCATCCCAGGACATGCCAAACAAAGAAATGCACAAAAAGTCCTAGAAGCATGGCATTCCAACTGGAACTCTATCAACAAACACATCGAGTTAGACCCCATCTACCACCCCTTGAGAAAAGGAACAGGGAGTGACTTCACCACAGGAAATAATATCACCACAGGAAATGACATCACCAACCCAAAGAAACCCAAACATACAAATAGAAATCAGGAATTTTCAGCATTGCTTCGCCTGAGGTCCATTGAAGATGTTACCTAGTAAGATAATGAAATGTCTGGAAATGAACCTTTCAGCTCAGCAAGCAAACCAAATAATTTCAAAAGATCTTAACATAAGCAGCAAAACAGAAATATCCTTTACACTCAATCCAGTTGAGTATCACTATTTTCACTCTTTAATTTCTTATATGGGCCAAATGCTGTCAAATGGGATTAGATTAGGTTAGGATATCTGATTGGCATAGACAAGTTAGAATGAAGGAGAACTGTACATCTCTATGACTCTGTGCTGAGAATCAAGTGTTTTCTGTCTGTGAATTTCTGCACTTCCATCAAATGTGATTCACTCTGTTTCTCCCCAGGACACAAAGGCATTGGGTAACTCACTGACTTCTCTCCATGAACTCTAAGAAAACAAGTCAAGATTTTCTCCACGTACTTTGACTACTTTGGACTGCTAAACTGTATATCTGCTGCTAAGGATCTTTCCTTCTGAGTTGCTTCTGGCCTTCAGCCTCTTTTCCTCTGGTCATAACAGCTGGACTTATTAAAACAAAAACAGCAGTTACTCTGTTTAATCATCTTAACTTCAGTCCCATGACATTTTGAAAGTATTCCTGCGACCCACTGCCAAAAAAATGAGTTTCTGATTATTAGACAAAATCACTGTTATAGAACTGAAAATTTACTTCTTCTTTAGAATCCAAAAGTTCCCAATAATAATATAGTATAAAGTTTATTATAAAATTTTATGAATTTTTTATGTAGCCATTGTATTAGACAGCTTACCTGATATGTTTGTCGTGATCATAGTAAATACTCTCGAGCCGAAACCTTTGACAGTGGATGCCCTAATCGAGAAACGATAAGTGGTGCCCGGTTCCAAATTCTTAAATGTGTGATTGGTTTCATTTCTGCCTTTCAAGAGAGTTTTCTTTGGGCAGGATGTAATCACTGCTGGGTCAGAGGACTCAATGCATTGATAGCTTACCTAATACACAGAAAATATTATTTAAACAACAGAACACCTAGAAATACTTGTGCTTTATAAGCTATCAGTTTTCATAATTCATCGTACACCTGTTCAACTCAGCATCCAAAATGATTGAATTATTGAATGATTATATGATAAGGCCATTCTGCCTGCGATGTCTGCACATGTTTTTTGCAAGAGCAATTTAGCTAGTCTCATTCCTTTTGCATGCCTTTTCCCCATGGCCCCGCAATTTTTTTTCTGTTTCGGCAGTGATGAAATTCCTTTTGAAAGTCATGATTGATCTGCATCCATCAAACCATCAGGTGGCACATTCCAGAACCTAATCACTTGCACTGTAAAAGATTTTTCTTGATATCATTATTGGCCCTTCTACCAATCATTTTAAATATGAATTTACTTGTTCTCAACCCTTTCATCAAGAGGAACAATCTGCACATAAATTTGAATAATGCCAACTTATCCTCCCCATTCTTCTCAAAAGAGAATAACTCCAGTCTCTCTAAATTAACCACAAATCAAAAGTCCCTTATCGTTTTAACTATTTCTGTGATTTTTTTTCTCTGTAATCATTCAACTTCATTCACTCCTGAAGTAGCAGTTGAAGTCAAGCCAATGTTTCATAACTTCTTAGCGTTTGTATTCTATTGAAGAACATGATAGAACAACTGAACTAGCAAACATGAGAACAAAATGGGAGCCCAGTAATGATCTAAAATTTTTGAACTAAATGTCAAGTTCAGACTCTTTCTCTTGTTTCTTTCTTAATCTCTTTAACATTTCATTTGGCCACCTGTTATCTAGCTATTCACATCTCATCTGGGCACATCTTTAGTTTTTTTCACCTTACGTATTGCTACTGCCTTAGCTTTTGAGGACTCTTGCTATTTAATTTTCTCTTTATATTTCAGATTTCCAGAATTTTGCTTTCATTTAACTGCTTAATTCATATGCACTTCTAGAACATAGAACATAGAACATTACAGCGCAGTACAGGCCCTTCGGCCCTCGATGTTGCGCCGACCTGTCACACTTGAAGAAGTTCTGCTCTTCTCTCTGACGGTATTTCTGTTTTAACCTTTCGGCTTGCCCACCATCATTTTATTTTATTTCCCTCTTAGTGTTTGATAAAGTGTTTGCCAAAATGTAAGCTCACAACCACATTTTATTCCCCAGTGACTGTCCCTGGCTCTACCTTACACCACACAAACTCCAATGGAATCCTTCATGTTCAGAATCCATCCAAAATTATAGGTGTCTCCCTGACATACAATGCTCCTCACACAGCTGTTCCTGTCACGTCTTACTCAGTGCCATGCTCCATCACATGCACATCCCCAACCTGTCTCTTCATCAGCATTGCCCTGCATTACCTCAATGATGTTCTGGTCCCTACTTTCATTTCATTTTTCTCCCCATTTGATGTGTTAATATTTGATGCTTTGATCATTTCAGGTATTAAGGAATGCAAGCTCCAAAATCTCATAAACCACCACCTGCTGGTTTCTCCTTCCACTCCCTTTCCCTCCGACTCCATCTCCTTCTAATCTCACCTCTTGTTATGCATTCATGATGCCTCCTGACCTTTCCTTTTCTGATGTTGAACAATCTCTACTTACCAAAGGACTTAATTTCATCCCTTTACATGCCTACCTCAATGAAATTTGGGAACGGTGTAACATTGACATCTTTTTCCATTACCTTCTCCATATGACTACTTCTTTGGACAACTCTCTGCCTTACAGACCTTTTCCCCCATCTCTAATACACTCCCTCTACCTGGACTTCTCCATCAGGCCTCTTACAAGCACTTGATATTTTCAATGAAAATACTTGAGATGAAATTTGTTATCTAAATTTCTCTAATATAAAAGCAAAGAACTGCAGGTTCTGGATATAAAAAACAAAAACAACAAGTGCTGTACACCCCTTCCAGCTCCATACTGGTTTAGCCTCCTCCACTCTCCCTAACTATCCCTCAGCTTTGATGGTTTGTATCACCCTTAATAGGCTTTGCATGTAAATGAATCAGTTGGAAAACACAGGCGATTTACTGATGGTGATTAATAGATGAAAAAAAAATAACAGGTTATTTAGAGATAGAAAATACATCAATTGTGTACACAAACTCTTCTAAACATAGAACTACATGAAAGCATGTGAGAAACTCAGCAGGTTTGGTAGCTACTGTAGAGAGAAAAACAATTTAATGTTTCAAGTCCAGTGACCCTTTGCCACAATGTTCTCACAAATCCACCCACTAACCAGTATTCCGTTTTGGAAGCTGATAAAGGTGTTGGTATCTTGGAGAAATGCAGTCAGAACCAAGCTTCTGGCACCACAAATGGTTTGACTACAAAGGAGGTGAGGAAGTCAAAAAGAAGAGCAATAGTGATAGGGGAATCTTTAGTCGGGAAGCAGATAGGTGTTTCTGCGGCTGAAGGCATGACATCAGAATGGTATGTTGCCTCCTTGGACCTCAATGATTGTAATCCCTGGATTACCTCAGTGCCACATGCTAGTGAGTTTAGAAATGGGAAAATAGGACAGATGAATGTGTGGCTCAAGAGTTGGTGCAAAAGGGAGAGTTCACTGGATCACTGGGACTGTTTTTGGGGAAGGTAGGGTACATGCAAACAGGACGGTCTACACCTGAACCACAATGGGACCAACATCCTTACAAGTAGATTTGCTAGCACTGTTGGGAGAAAATTAAACTCAGCTGACAGGTGAAGGGGACACAGAGTATTAATGAAACAAGTCACGGTGAGTTCTGCTATGTTGAGTGTTAAGAGTAAGGCAAGGCTGGATAGTCTTTATTTTAATGCTAAGAGTGTAATAGGTGATACTGGTGAGTTAATGACATGGATTGACACATGGTGGTATGATATTGTTGACATTATAGAAACATGGTTGAGGGAAGGGCTAGACTGGCATCTCAACATTCTGGGTATAGGATCTTTAGGCAAGACACAGAGGGTGTAAAAATGGTGGTGGTATAGCACTATTAATTAAGGAGTCAATTACTGCAATAAGGAAAGATGATCATAGAATCCCTACAATGTTTAGGCAGGCCATTCGACCCATCGAGTTCACACTAACCCTCTGAAGACCATCCCACCCAGACCTAGTCCCTACCCTATCCCTGTAAACCTGCATTTTCCATGGCTAATCCATCTAGCCTACTCATTCCTGGATACTACAGGCAATTTAAAATGGTCAATCCACCAAACCTGGACATCTTTGGACCATGGGAGGAGACTAGAGCACCAGGAGGAAACACACACAGACACAGGGAGAATGTGCAAACTCCACATGGACAGTCGCCTGAGGCTGGACTCGAACCAGGTCCCTGGCCTCATGTGGCTAACCACTGAGCTATGTGCTGCCCTTGGAAGGGTCCTAAAACAAAGTTTGTGGGTAAAACTTAGAAATGTTGAAGGGGCAGCTGCTTTACGGGGAGTATATTATAGGTCCCCAAAGAGTCAGCAAGAAATGGAGGAGCACATATGTAATTAGTTCACAGAGATGTGTAAGAGTAATAATCAGGCAATTATACTAGAGGATTTCACTTCCCTGACATAAATTGCAATAGTCATAGTGTTAAGGGTTTAGAAGGGCCAGATTTCTTGAAATGCATCCAGAGGAGTTTTTGGAATCAATATATAGAAGGCCCAACAAGGGATGGTGCAGTGCTGGATTTGGTTCTGGGGAAAGAAGCTGGACAAGTGTTCAATGTGATAGTGGGTGAACATGTAGGTGATAGCAACCACAACATAGTACAGTTCAAACTTGTTCTGAACAAGGAAAAAGATGGTCTGCAAAAGACGGCTTTGGAAGGCAGATTTTATCAAAGTAAAGCAGGATCTACCATAGTAGACTGGGAACAGCTCCTTATGGATAATTCTACAACGGAGCAATGGGGGAAATGAAAAAGGAGCTGGGGAGAGTACAGACAACATGCACCCTTTAGGGGGAAAATTAGAGAACTCTGAATGTCTAGGACAATTCAGGACTGGATAAAAAAGAGTGAAGCTTTTAGCAAGGCCAAAGGGAGCAATTCAGCTGCAGCCCTACAGGAATACAGGAAGTTTAGGAGGGAACTAAAAAAAGCAATTAAAAGACTAAAAAGGGGTCATGAAAAAGGACTTGCAAACAGGATTAGGGAGATTCCCAAGATATTTTATAAAGACATGAAAGAGAAGGTTAATTAGGGAAAGAATTGGACCTATTAGGGACCAAAGGAGCAAACTGCATGTGAAGCTACAGGGTACTGGAAGGGTGTTGGATGAATACTTCTCTTTAGTCTCACTTCGTAAAAAGTACAGAATTCAGGAAAAAAGTCTGTGAGGAAATTGCACAGTCTGATATTAGGAAATAGGCAGGTACTGGATGCACTGTCCAGCTTAAAAACAGGCAAATACCCTGGCCTGGAGGAACTGCATCCCACACTTTTGTGGGAAGCGAGGCAGGAAATTGCAAGGACTCTGACATAAAGTTTTAATTCCTCTCTGACCACAGAGGAAGTTTCAGAGGACTAGATGACAGCTGACATGATTCCACTTTTAAAAAGATTAGTGGAAATGAACTAGGAAATTACAGACTGGTGAGTCTCGTGTCGGTGGCAGGGCAATGTTTGGAGAAAATATTGTGGAAACGAATGGATACCCACTTGGAAAGGCATGTGTTAATTAGGGATAGTCAGCATAGCTTTGATAAAGGGAGATCATACCGAACAAATTTGTTAGAATTTTTTGAAATTGCGATCATGTATGGGTGAGTGAAGTTCTGCTGATGTAGTTTATTTGGATTTTAGCAAAGGTTTTGACAAGGTCTTACACTAGGAAACTGATTGAGAAGGTTAAAGCCACATGGTATTGAGGAAAACTCAATGAGATAGATCAGAAACCAGCTTAGTAAAAGGACACAAGGGCAGTGGTAGAAGACTGAGTGACTGGAGGCTGTTGTCCAGCAGTGTGCCACAGCCCTCATTGTTTGTTATATACATAAATGATATGGATGAAAATGTAAGGGGAACGTTAAGCAAATTTGCAGACAACAGCAAGATTGCTAGAGTGGTTAATAGCAAATATAATTCAATAGAAAAAGGTTACAGGAAAGTATTGATCAGTTGGTCAGATGAGTTTACCAGTGGCAGATGGTGTATAACCCTGTTAAGTATGCGGTGATGCACTTTGGAAGAAGAAACAAATGAGTATTTAATGAATGGCAGGACATTGGGTAGCTTAGAGGAACAGAGAGATCTTAGGATAGTTATTCACAGATCCCTGAAGTCAGCAGAGCACATGAATAGTATTGCTAAGAATGCATATGGGACACTTGCTTTCATTAGTTATGGCATAGAGGATAGGCGCAAGGAGATAATGTTGGAGTTGTACAGGGCATTGGTCAGGCCACAGCTAGAATACGGTCTGCCATTCTGGGGTCACTTCACTACAGGAAGGATGCGATAGTACTAGAGGGGTTACAGAGGAGGTTCACCAAGATTTGCCCAGTATGGAGAAATTGAGCTATAAGGAGAGACTAGATAGGCTTGGATCGTTTTCTTTTGAGAAAACTGAGGGGAGACATGATTGTGCTGTATAAGATCATCAGGGGTATGGACAGGGTGAATAGAGAGCAGCTATCCCCCTTGCTTGTGAGGTCAATCATGAGAGGGCATAGTTTTACTTTAAGAGGCAGGAGATTCAGAGGTGACTTGGGGAAAAAAACCTTTTCACTCAGCAGGTGGTGGGAATCTGGAATGCACTGCCAGGAAGGTATTAGAGGCTGCAATCTTTGCAACCTTAAACATATATTTGGATGAGTACTTAAAATATCATAACATTCAAACATCTTGGACAAGTGCAGGAAATTGGGATTAGTGTACTTTTAGTGGTAGTAATGTCAGAGCAGACTCAATGGGCTGTAGCGCTTTTTTTGCATTGTATGAATCCATGAATCTGAACCTAACCCTAACCCTAACTCTAACCTTAACTGTAACCCTAATCCTAATCTAATCTGAATCCAATCTATGAATCTATAAGGGTCACTGGACTCTAAACTTTAACTCTGTTTCAATGCCGCCAGGCATGCTGAGTTACTCCAGCATTGATTGTTTTTGCCTTAATTTCTCTGTTCCCTTCACTCACTCTAACCTGAATTGCCCTGAACTTACTATACTCCATTCTCTCAAATCTAGCCACGACTTTTGAATCAAATCTGCTAATATAGTCTGGCATGCCAACTGGCAAAGACAGTGCACCAACTCTCAGACTTTTCCTCCTATCTCCCTGGATTATGACCCCACCACTGTATATTAAGATGTGGATTCCAACACTATCTCTGATCTTTCCTTTTCTGCAGAGCTCCTCTTCACAGTTCCCATTTCATACACCCAAATCCTGCACTTATACCTCCTTTCCAAAGTTCACAAAGAGGACTATTGTAGCTGCCCATGGTTGAATGTGCCAAAATGGCTGTTTCTGTATTTTTAACTAACAGGGAAGATTGAAGAAAATTGTAGCTGATTCAGCATTTCATAAAGCTCAAATCATGGCCTTCACAGACAGACACCAAAATGCCTCTGAGTCTTCGTAAGATGGGACTAGAATGCAGACATAAGACTCTGATCAGGTAGCTCAGATGAAAAGCAACTGATTTGAAAGCTCTGATGCTTATGTGAAATAGAAAGAAAATGCTTGACCCACCTTAGAGGAGGCCTTTTAAATAATTATAACTACATATTCGAGTGGACACATATATTCATACAGTAGTAGTAGTTTAATAGATTTGACACTGAAAATTGTAATTAGATTTCTGTAGGCAGTCAGCTTTGGATGCAAAGACTGGTTTTGATAAACATCCTTGGAGAACCTTGATTAGGGTACCAGCTCGCAAATGTCTGGAAAGAGACGTAACAGTCAGAGCTGGAAATGTGGTCAATAAGATGTATTATAAGAGCCCAAGAACGGGTGATAGGGGATCTGGCAAACATCACTAGATGATGGGAGGACCTCGAGTTGACCATGAAGTTGTCCATCATTGATCGTGTATTCACAAGATTGGATATGTAGGACAAGAGGGGATGTGGCAATGTTGCAAGTAACCATTGCAACATGGTATGTATAAACATTCTATCCTTTATTAGGAAAGGTAGGGTGTTCTAGAGATCTCTCCCACACAGTGATCTCTACCAACAGTGTTGGTATGGAGCCCTGAATAATCATCGATTTGTGCTAATGAATACCGGACTCAGACTCCTCTTTAAAATCTTTCTCCAAAAAGGATTACCCTGGCAAAGCCAGTGTTTCAGCCTGTTCTTGCCTTACTGAACTTATTTCTTCCTATTTTGACTCTATTTATTCTTCCTTGTTCAGTCTCTTCATACTTATATTTGTTATTCTTCTGATATTTTATGTTTATAGCTACAATAGCTACAATAGTCCTCTTTGTGAATTTTGGAAAGGAGGTATAAGTGCAGGATTTGGGTGTATGAAATGGGAACTGTGGAGAGGAACTCTGCAGAAAAGGAAAGATCAGAGATAGTCTTGGAATCCACATCTTAATATATAGTGGTGGGGTAGGAGGAAATGTCTGAGTGTCTTTGCCAGTTGGCATGTCAGATTATATCATCATAACATCATAATTTCCAGTTTCCTGGCCCTAGCTACCTCTTCATATCCATTCACCATCAGATGGTCTGCTAACTCTCTACTTTTTTTCTTGAAAAGAGATTTGAACATCTCCCATCCACCTCTACCCTTCTACATCTGGCTGAGCTCATTCTCACTTTGAACAACTTCTCCTTTAACTCATAAAGAAAAATTGAGATTTTTGGAAATGCTCAGCAGATCTGGCTGCATCTGTGGAGAGCAAATCTATTCTGAGGGAGAGTCACATGACCTGGAATGTTAACCCTGATTTCTCTCTACAGATGCTGCCAGTCCTGCTGAGCTTTATCAGCAATCTCTATATTTGTTTCTGATTTACAGCACACACAGTTCTTTCAGTGTTTCTTTTAACTCATCTCACTTTCTCCAAGCCAAAGATATGGCTATGGGTATGTGCATGGGTCTAAGTTATGCTTGTCTCTTTATGAGGTATCTAAAATATTCTTTGTTACAGTCCGACTGTTTCCATTTCTGAGGGTAGGTTGTCCACGAATATCATTACAAACTCTCTGACTCCCACAATTACCTTGACATACATCCTCACACCCTGCTTTCAGCAAAGACTCCATTTATTCTCTTAGATCCTCTCTCCCCATTGCAACTTCTGTAATAACATCTTCCACTGGGGCCCCAACATGTCATTTTTTCTCAACTGAGGATTTCCTCCCATATCCTTTCTTCTCCCTCTCAGAACAACAATAGGCTTCCTATTGTATCTGAATACAATTCACCAGTATCTGAATTCAAAGGACTATCCTCTGCCACTTCCATCACCTCCAGCAAGATACTATGACCAAACATATATGCCACTGCCCTCCACTGACAGTGTTCCACAGAGACCATTCCCTCCACAATACCCTCATTCACTTCTCCATTATTCCTAATACTTTCTCACCACCCACATGGCAACTCCCATACAATTGCAGAAGGTGTAGCACTTGTCCTTTCATGTCCTCTCTCCTCACAGGCCAAGGTCCCAAACACACCTTCCAGGTGAAGCAGCATTTTATTTGTAGCTCTATCAATCCAGTCGACTGTATTTGGTACTCACAGTGCTGTCTCCTTTACGTTGGCAAAACTAGATGAGCACTTTGGAGAATATCACTGCCCTGTCTGTAAAAATGATCCTAACCTTCCAATTGCTTCAATGTCAATAAACCATATGGTCCCATAGCAATACTTCCATCCAGGCAATTACAGTGTTCCGCCAAAGCTCAAGACAAGTTGAAGGAACAACACCTTATTTTCTGTTCGGTCTCTTACACCATCTTAAGACTCAATGATAAGTTTAACATCAGAGTGTGACCTCTGTCCTCCAATTCGGTTATGACCATCTGCCCCAGCTGTGTATTGTTTGTACTTTGTTGTCTTTACTCTCAGCAAACTGGATCCATTTTCTCAGTTTTGCAACAAGCATTTACACTATATATCTTTTGTTTATTACTTTCCAAACTCCATTTATCTTTTGATCTGGGCACCCTCAACTTCTGTTCCCCTTGCTCCTCCTCCCCCTCTGTTAACAAAATAAAATAAAAGTCATCATTTTCCAGCTCCTTTCAATTCTGAAGAGGAATCACATTAGACATGAAACACTAACTTTGTTTCTCTTGCCACAGATGCTACCAGACCTTCTGAGTTTCTCGTGTAATTTTTCTTTTCATTACAATGAATTTTAGCATTGTTGAGCAATAAAACCATAAAATAGGCTGTTAATAAATAGGTTAATAAAATTTCTTCAGTCCGTAGCTAATACAATGTTTAGTTAGAAAACTGTACTCAATGAAGGATACATGTACAAACATTTTTGTCTGGCATATAATGTTTTGTAATCTGAATTCAACTTGGATAACTCACTAAGTACAAATACCAAACTAACTCACTGATGGATGAAGATTTACCAAACTACTACTTTAAGGTATGCACCATTTCTATTGTATAATTAGGCAATATTCTTAATGTGTATCTGCCACCAGTGCTGTTTGCTATAAGATTGCAGTGAAAGGTCAGGAGACTGCATTGCACAATCAGAAGTATGTGGGGTAAGAGATAAAAACAGGAAGAGGGACGTAGAAGGAAAGAAGGAAAGATGAAAGTGAAGTTACTCCACAGAGGCTGGTTGCCAAGTCACACTTTATTTACACATGGAGAGTCCTTGACACTAATCCAGCTTTCACTGAGTCAGCTTTCAGAGTCAGCAGAAACTCTGACAGTCCTGTTTATATCAGTCAGCCAGGGCTTCCTGATTAGGTCAGATTAACAGCCCCAATCAGGTAAGACATATTCTATGAGGTTCACCTGACTGACCCTGTTACAACCATGAAAGGAAGGATGGAAATGCCTACACTACTGACTAAATGAAGAAACTAATGGTCACCCAGTGTGGGTAACGTGTAATTGATGAATCTTGAATGATTTCTGTAGTGGCGTTTGTGACAAAATGAACATGCATCTGGCATTCTCACTCAGTGAGGCATCAGAAAAAAAGCATTTCGTCATAACCATCGGGAACATCTGCCTTCAGGTCCACATTCCATTATTCCACCAAACTGCGGATCACAGCTGTACTATTTTATAGAGATGTCCAGGCCTATACTGGAAAAGCAAAACTAAAGCACTGATACATGGTTACTACTATGGTTCTGTAGCTGAGGAATGGAGACAATCTGGATGCCAGCTGGAGATTTGTGGCCCGGAAATGCTGAAAGGAAAGGAAGAACACAAACCATCCATACACCCTCACATTCATTCCCTATTTTTTCTGTTGATAGAATTTGATTGTGAGAATCCTTGACTGACTATGCAAAGTCCAAATGGTTCTATTGTCTATGTGTGACCGATAATCTTTAGATCTAATTTTAGGAAGCTACTTATCACAATAATTACCTCATACTGCGTGATAACACCATTAGGCACCTTTGGTTCTTTCCATTTCAAAGTTATCATATCTTCCGTGGATAAACTTCTGATGAACTCTGTTGAAATTCTGCCAGGTACTGAGGAGGAAAAGCAACCACAACATGTTACATTCCTAATAAATATTATTATAATATTCATACATATATAAATAAATCAGTTTCCCTCCAACTACTGACACAGAGGAAGTTCTAAGCATGTATAAAAAAATCAGTCTTGAAGGTGCCATAGTACATGGATATACCTGGAATCCAGCATAGAAACACATTCAGCCCAACAGTTATATGTTTTTTGATTCACAGAAATTCTTCTCACCCCCTTTTCACCTAAAACTATTAGAATGTCTTTCTATCCCATTCTCCCTCATGTACTTATCTAGTTTCCCTATAAATGCATGCAAACTATTTGCTGCTGGTCATTCTTAAGCCCCAATGCTATGACTTCAGCAAGTGACAGAGTGAATACTGGTTTGACAGATCATAAGTTTAATATTTAATAGGCTACTATGATGGTCACTAAACATATTCATGCAAGGCTGCCAATTTTAAAAAAATGACATAATTTAATTGCATTTAAAAAATGAATAAACAAAACTATATACATGACAATTTGCAAAGTCTTAACTTAGAGAGCAAGGTAAAGTTCCAATGTGTTACCCAACAATATCCTTTACAGATACTCAATCCCAATAATGTATTATCTTAACCCTGTACTCATATCTTAACTTTTTAATTTTTTTTCTTTATTTATTAAAATTACTGTGTGGTGATTCACTTTGGAAGGAGTAATAGAGTAGAGTACTGGGCTAATGGTAAGATTCTTGGTAGTGTAGGTGAGCAGATAGATCCCTGAAAGTTGCCATCCAGGATTGTTAAGAAGGCATATGGTGTGTTAGCTTTTATTATTTGAGGGATTGAGTTTTTGGCCGTATTTGGAGAATTGCATACAATTCTGGTCACCGCATTATAGGAAGGATGTAGAAGCGTTAGAAAGGGTACAGAGGAGATTTACTAGGATGTTGCCTGGTATGGAAGCAAGGTCTTATGAGGAAGGGTTGAGAGACCTGAAGCTGTTTTCATTAGAGAGAAGAAGGTTGAGAGGTGACTTAATTGAGACATATAAGATAATCAGATGGTTAGGTAGGGTGAACAATGAGAGCCTTTTTCCTTGAATGGTGGTGGTTAGCACTAGGGGACATAAGCTTTAAATTGAAGGGTGATAGACATAAGATAGATGTCAGAGGTAGTTTCTTTACTCAGAGAGTAGTAGGGGTCCGGAATGCACTGCCTGCAACAGTATGGACTCGCCAACTTAAAGGGCATTTTAATGGTCATTGCATGGATATATGGACAAAAATGGAATAATGTAGGTTAGATGGGCTTCAGACTGATTTCACTGGTCAGCGCAACAATGAGGGCTGAAGGGCCTATACTGCGCTGTAATGTTCTATGTTCTACTGTTTCCAGATTTGTTGGCCTAGAGACCTCCTTCTGGTTCTAATTACCTAAATTTTATTTTAGTTCCAAGAACTTTAATCTTTACACACATCTTGAAAACTTCACAAACTGGCCCCCTTCTGTTGCATGAAACTGTTCTCTTGACTCTGATTCTGAATTGAACTCAGATCACTAGTGGCTCCTAGTCTGTTTTAACAGTCTGTAATAAAAATCTAACTTTGCGAACACTTTATCAATAAACCTTACAGGTATCCTGATAGGCATGTAATTGAAGTGACATGCTTCCTTGGAAATTACGTAGCAACAAATGGCTTTCTGATCTTTTTAAAAAAGCCTTGTGCAGAATTGAAACTACACATCTATTTTACTTCTCCTTTAAAATCTAAATTGCTGAAATGATAATATCCATTTATTAAAGCAAGTTTCACATTCTTCACTTTCCTTAAGTTAACAGGTTTTTTCAGAATTTCCTACTGGATATATTGCAACTATCATACATTTGTGCTTCTGAGTTTAAGTTTCCCTTCAAATAAAAATCTTTTCTCTATGTTTAGCCTGTCAAACCTTTCCACAATCTACGCAAAATTTACAAAACATTTATACAGACTATCGCAAACATAAATAGGAAGTATTCATTGCCTGTCACATTGACATAGATAGCACAGAGACGTTTCAAAATAAAAGTAACAGCTGAATTTTCCTACAAATGTGGGGTTCCAATCTCAGGGCAATGTGAGGGTGTCTGGATTCTACATATGTTGTCAGAGTGCCTGATAGTGATCTATTTCAGGTGGTCTGTAATTACCTGTCCTTTTGTTCATTAACCACAGGTTCCTTAAGAGGGAGATTCGATCAGAAAGCTTGTACGCTCGATCAGCCAGCTAGCTGGCAGCCATTCTGGGAGAAATGGGAGCATCCGGTATAGACAGAGGAAAGGACGTGTGTCTCAAGATAGAGGTGCAATAGTGAATATTCAGCAAAGTTAAAAATAAACAATGGCAACAGCCATCAGGCCATCATAACAGAGATGGCTCCCTGACTCAACTGGCTATGGCTCTTTGAGCCTATGACTTCAAGATTGGAAAGAGACACTGGAAGTCTTTGGCCTCAGCAGAAGGGTTATCTAATGCCCAATGATCCTGGTGGGCATTTAACTATCCAGCTGGTGCAGATTGCCACTGCTTGTTTGATTTTGCCCCCAACTAGATTTTCTCGAGGTTGGAACACATCAGGGTAGTGGTGCAACATGCTATTTTCTCATTTGGCTTTGAGTCCTTTGGGGTTAAGGGAGATTGAAAAGATTGTCTGTTCCTTTATTCTAACGTACATTGTTTTTTTCCAAAAGTGGCTCTTATTTAATTAATTCAGAATATGTTAACTGTGGGTGAATTGTTTGGTTTTTGTTCAATTTTGTATCTGTACCTTCAGTCATGACTCGATTGAAGTTAACGGTTTAAAATTTCCATAATTGGGATTCTCTCTTACATAATGCAATTTTGAGATTTAATTACTGTTATTCATGCTTGAAGTAGGATAAAGCCTTCAAAGTTTCATTCTATCTTTCCATAGTTTCCTCTCAACTCTCATCTTTTACAATGATTTTGCTTCTCTTAACCAAAGTTTTAATTTCTCCAGAAGATGAAATAGTATCCAGTGGTCCACTACTCAGTGTCATATAAACATCAAAACTAGGGGCAGAAGTAGACCATTCGGCCCCTCAAACCTTCTCTTGCATTTAGTAGGATCATGACTGATCTACGTGTGCTTTAAACTGTATATTCCCATTTGTCCCATAAATCCTTGATTTCTCTAACAAATACATCTACCTGTACCTTAAAAAAATGTGCATCTGCTAACTATACTGTATCAAAGTCACACAAGCTTTAGAGACAGAAAAACCCTCCTTGCTTTTGTTGTGAAACCACACCTGCCTCACCACCAGTTAATACCCAGGCTTGGTAACAATCCCAAAAAAGGTAAAGTACTACAGATGTTGAAAATAAATGTAGGATTACTGTTTTAGGTTGACAACCTTTCAGCTTCACTATTATATTAACCCTCCCTTCCAAACTCCATCGATGCAGCTTCATTTTGTGAACATTTCCAGGTTGTTACAATCCTAATCTTGTCAAGAATGGCTGAAGAGGTTAAACTTCAGGGAAGTTTATGAGTAGTGATCATACTGAAACGGATAAAATCTTGAGGGAACTTCAAGGAGGTAGTTCCCAGGAGGTAGACAAGAACCAGGGGACATAATTTAACAAAGAAAAGATCCTGTTTTTAAGATGGAGATGGGGAAAATATTTTTCAGCATAATTTATCTGGGGATTTATCTTGCAGAGAAAGCAGTGGAGGTAGACCATTCAATTTATTCAAGGCTGAGCTATACCTACATAGGCTTTTGATTGACAAGGAAGTCAAGGGACATGGGGAGCCAGATCGGAAAGTGTCATTGAGATTGTGAACAGAACAGTAATGATCTTTTGAATGGCAAAGCAGTCTTAATGGGCCCAATGGCCTACTCCATCTGCGTGCCTATTATAGAATTATAGAATGATACAGATAGAGAAAGTACAGTATGGCCCAACAAGTCTGTATGGCCCAAAATAAATTACTACCAACTGGTCCCACTTTCCCACACTATGCCCATAGACTCATATGTTCAACCTTCCAATACCCCATAGGCATGCTGAAAAGGTGCAATCATTATATTGATCTGTCTGCTGAGGGGGTGTTTGCGCATATGATCTTCCTGTCTTACATTATCTTGAACAACATCTAATACGTGCAATCTGGTCGGCATGGACGGGTTGAACTGAAGGGTCTGTTTCCATGCTCTATGACTCTATGACCTCTAAAAGCCAGTTAAGCCAAGTCAATGAAGCTCATTGGGAATACAGAATAGAGGTAACTCAATAAATAATGCAAGCTGCTCAGATACAAATTTGTGGTCAAGCAACCATGGGCCCAAAATTGGATACTGTAAATTAACCCACATCCAAAGAAATCACAGGCCTGGTAGGAAATTGGTCAAATTAAACAGCAGCCAGCAGCTGTTGGCAACAAACAACAGAACAAACCATGGCCAAACAGGTCACAAAGGTTCAGGAAGAACCAGTTACATCCAGTCCAAGGATTGTGCATTGAAGGAGTTTCAATCAGACTTCCAGGCACTTTGACACCCAGCCAGTGCCTGAAGCCGTGCACTTTACAACTCCCCAGCATAGCATCAGTGAGAGATATTGCAGCCATAAGAGAAATGCTACAATTGAGAGTGCACAAGCCACTTTACATGGTACCCAGGCACTTAGCACCACCACAAGAGCCAGGTTCAAGACCTCAGTCCATGCCGCTGGAAAGACTGGAAGACAAGCAGCAATTAATTTGGTTGGGGAGATCATGCAAATTTGGAAATGGAAATCCCACGGTTTAACTCCTTTATTCCCCTGCTAGAATACACTCCCAAAGCATGATGGGACTGTGCCTCTCTTTAGTGAGTGTATAGAGCCAGATAGGTCAGTTTGGGACAGCCCCAGGTAGACAGTATGGTGGAAAGCTGCCCTGTAGAGATTTTAGGGGACATGCAGGTCCAGTTTGATACTTAAGACATCCCAAGATTAAGACAACATATGGCGCGTGAAGAAATATATTCTTATGAACAGATTTCCTGGACTCCAACCAGAAGGGATAGTGACAGAATCTATAGAGTTTAGACTAGGAGAAAATAGTCTGACACCACCCAGCAGTATTGGTTAATCCCCGTAGGGACGTTGAGCACATTTTAGGATCACACTTTATGAGAAAGTGCACTTCATCGTATGACTCAACCAATTGCTTTTCCTTTCAAATGTTGGCACTAGATGAGGCACCAGTGGAGATTGTGCCAGTAACATACAGAAAGAGAATTTTTATCTCAGGAGAATTGTGGATTAGACCTACCAAAATGAATGAGGACCCAGCAGGACAGGCAAATCTCTCAGAGCACAAGTGTGCATTCACAGTCAAAAACACAACCATGACTGTATAGAGGGAGAGGAAGTGATAGATGGACTGGACTTAAACAGACAAAGACCATACACTTTCCCAAAGCAGGCAGAAGGCCAGTGGACAAGGTGATTAGCAGATTGTTAAAGCAAGGTGTCCCATGCTCTGTGGCACTGACCAATAACTCACCCATATGTCTAGTTAAGGAACCACTAGGCTCGCCATTGATTACCAGGAACTAAATTAAACCAGTCCAATCATGGGCACAGAGTTTTCAAAATGATAGAGTTTTCAAAATTCTCTTTCAATTATTCATCAGGGGCTGTTTAAAGGAATGAAGCCGTTTTCTCAATTGATTGCTTGGTACAGCATATGGATAATTTCCTCCTGCATGCAGAGACAAGGACATAATATTTGACACTGTTAACCTTCTTCAACAACCTGAGATGAAAATTTAACCCCAAGAAGGCACAGTTCATGAGGTCCCAAGCCTCATACTTGGGAACTGTGAGAGCTGAGGGGAAACATGAAATAGAAGGAAAACACATCAAGGCAATAACCTGTTTGCCAGTCCCCAGGAATATGAGTGCATTTGTCCTTTCTGGACTTAGTTGCACACTGTTGGAGCCACATCAATGGTTTCACAACTAAAGCTACCTCACTCTCCAACCTCCTTAAAAGGAATGTCTGGTGAGAATGAACTGAACAGCTCATGGTTGCTGTTGAGAAATTAAAACAGGCCCTGGTGCAGGGATGCTGCACTGTTGGTACCTGACCCAGAACTTCCTTTTGCTTTGGAAGTTGCAGCCACACCTACAGCCATACCTCTCCAAGAATTGCACAATAAACATGGACCAGTAGCCTATGCCTTCTGGACTCTTTCACCAGGAGAGCAAAGTTATCCTGCATGGGAGAAGCACTTGCTTGCTATGTTCTGAGTGGTACAACATTTGGCATAAATTATCAGCCTGAACCCCCTGAGCATTTTGACAAATGACATCTTCATTCAACTTAGAACAAAGAACAAAGAAAATTTACAGCCCAGGAACAGGCCCTTCGGCCCTGCAAGCCTGAGCCGATGCAAATGTACTGTCTAAACCCGTTGCCCAATTCCTAAGCATCTGTATCCTTCTGCTCCCCACCTACTCATGCATCTGTCCAGATGCATTTTAAATGAATCTACTGTGCCTGCCTCTACCACTTCTGCTGGCAATGCGTTCCAAATGCCCACCACCCTCTGTGTGAAGTACTTGCCCCATGTATCCACCTTAAACTTTCCACCTCTCACCTTGAAAGCATGACCTCTCGTTATTGAATCCTTCACCTTGGGAAAAAGCTTGTCTCTATCCACCCTGCCTATACCCTTCATGATTTTGTAAACCTCAATCAGGTCTCTCCTCAATCTCCTTTTCTCTAATGAAAATAAACCTAACCTACTCAACCTCTCTTCATAGCTAGCACCTTCCATACCAGGCGACATCCTCGTAAACCTTCTCTGCACCCTTTCCAAAGCGTACACATCCTTTCGGAAATGTGGCGACCAGAACTATACACAGTATTCTAAATGCGGCCAAACCAATGTCTTGTACAATTGTAACATGACTTGCCAGCTCTTCTACTCAATACCCTATCCAATGAAGGCAAGCATACCATATGCCTTCTTGACCACTCTACCCACCTGTGCAGCAACCTTCAGGGTACAATGGACCTGCACTCCCAGATCTCTCTGTCCATTGTATAATTCACTCTAGAATTAGTCTTGCCTAAATGCATCATCTCACATTTGTCTGAATTGAAATCCATTTGCAACTTTTCTGCCCAACTCTTCAGTCTATCTATATCCTCCTGTATTCTCTGACAGTCCCTATGCTTTCTGCTACTCCATCAATCTTCGTGTCATCTGCAAACCTGCTGATCATACCAACAGTGCCCTCTTCCAGATCATTTATGCATATTATAAACAACAGTGGCCCCAGCACTGATCCCTGTGGAACACCACTGGTCACCTTTCTCTACTTCGAGAAACTCCCTTCAACTACTACCGTCTCCTGTTGCTCAACCAGTTCTTTATCCACCTAGCTAGAACACCCTGCATGCCATGTGACTTCACTTTCTCCATTAGTCTACCATGGGGAACCTACCTTCAGTGTGCCAGCGCAACCTTCAACTGCCTGGGGATAAGGGAGTTCGAAGACAACAAACATCATCTCCAACACCAAGTCTATGGTATAGAGAGCTGTGGTGGTTCCCATGCACTTATATGGTTCTGAGACATTGAATGTCTACAGCAGACACCTCAAGGTGGTGGAGCTGTACCACCAATGTTGCTTGCACAAGATTCTGTAAATCTGCAGGAGGAAGATGAGGTGTTCTATTTATCTCGCCCTCCTATGTATCTCTCAGCCCCCTTCCCCTGCCCCACATTCCTGATGAAGGGCATATGCCCAAAACGTCAACTCTCCTGCTCCTCGGACGCTGCCTGACCCTGTTATGCTTTTCCAGCACCACACTTTTCAACCCTGAGTTAAACAACATCTGCCATAAGAAAACTGTGAAAATTCTAAGAAATATATTGGCTGAATGCATAGCAGCAATCATCAGAATGCTAAAATTTGAAAAGTAGAGCAAGGTGCACTTTGATGAGAAAGTGAATCGATGGAATACTAGGTAGGGCAGCAGGTGATATTACAAATTTTCCAACCAGGACCATTTCTGTCCCCAAGCTATGCAGTCCCTACTCCTGGTGGACAAGGCCAACCTGTCTGTATACAAAATTTTCCTAGCTGCAGGAAAAATTGGGTGGTGTCATGGCACAGTGGTTCAGTGGCTCATGCTGCCTCACAGCACCAGAGACCTGGGTTCAATTCAACCCTCTGGCGACTGTCTGTGTGGAGTTTGCACATTCTCCCCATGTCTGTGTGGGTTTCTTCTGGATGCTCTGGTTTCTTCGCACAGTCCAAGCGGTGCAGGTTAGGTGGATTGGCCATACTAAATTGCCCATAGTGCCCAGGGATGTGCAGGCTAGATGGGTTAGCCATGGGAAATGTAGTGGTGTGGACTTGATGTGCTGACTGGCCTACTTCCACACTGTCAGGATTCTCTGATTCCATGTTAATTAATTAAAGGTCTACAGAGCCCAACAGAACAGCCAGTAACTTCAAATGCTTCTAGGGGAAGTTGAGGAAGCAGACCCTAAGCTGGGTCTTGATCCAGAGCCCAAACCAGTCATTGATCCAGACCTAATCCAAATTCTCATTCCCGATCCAAGAACAGCCCCAGTTACCTTTCCTGGCCAGGATTTTGGACCAGCCCTGGACACTGTCCCTTCTGAGGCCTCAACCTTGGAAACTAAACAACTGGAAACACCAATTCCAGCCAGATGAGGGAGGCCTTGACATAGACTAGCTCTTAAGCGTAAAGTTAGACTTTAAAAAAGTCCACTGAAGAAAGCATCCTCTGCGGCTGCTCTGATCCAAATAGAGACAATTCATTTACAAAGGCAGTCTTTCTAGCATTCCCATCAAAATATGGTGGAGGAACAACTCCCTGGAAACCTGATTCAGACATACATCCTCCATTACACCCCAACCCCTATGCTCTATTTTCTCCACTAATCCATCCTGGTCATAGAAGAACATGGTCATAAACGTCTGCTATTACTGTAGCTTAAACCTGCCAGTTCATCCTGGTTATACTGGATTGCAGAACCATACAGTAAGTCAGACAGCCAATATCATCAATTTTGTCTTTTGGGGTCATCTTCATCCTTTTGCCAATTCTCACCATCTCTTTGACTTATTCAAATCAAAAGCCATTTTGTCTTTTCACCATTTTCATCTTGTGGTCTAAATTTTAATTATACAGACCTCTGACAGTGCCAATGCAGCAACCCACTTCCAACTCCTAATTCTGGATTAACAAATGTTAGGCCTGAAGTGAAGCCTGACCAAAAGAAAATTGGAAAAATTCGATGAAAGCAAATTTTGGGAGGAGCACAGGCTAAGACCAGACAGATTTAGAAAATAAAATCTCCACAGATGGAGAAGGGTGGGGTGGTATCGAAACTTGGTCAGATATTACCTAAGGATAATAATAGATGCCACCTTGATTCCATCTTTAGGATAATGACATACAGCAATGGTCTACATTGTTGGCTGATTGTCAAGATGCAATAGTCAGAAGCGGTAATTGGGCAAGATGCACACATATCCCAGCTATATGTGAATGGCTCCACTAGAGGTAGGCAAATGTGTGGATGGAGTATCATGCATCAGCAGGTTGTGTATGGGAAAACAAATGGGAGCTTAGATAATTGCAACCTGAGAACAGATAGCATAGGTGACTGGTCGTGTTTTTCCATGAATGAATGGACTGAAATAGGACATTTACTGCCTGCTGGACAAAGGACTAGAAATTGGACAATGATGCCCTGAGATTTTCATAGGGGGAGAATCATGTTCTATACAAAAGTAGAAATGGGCTCATCAAAAACACCAAAGAACTACAGATACTGAAAATCAGAAACAAAAATAGAAATTGTTGAAAAACACAGCAGGACTGGGAGCATCTGTGGAGAGAAAACAGAGTTAACGTTTAAGGTCCAGTGACCCTTCTTCAGAAGTGATAGGAGCAGATGGTGTAACACCTTCACGTTTACTTCCTTCCTCCACACCATCCAAGGTCTCAAACATACCTACTAGGTAAAGCAGTGATTTACCTGCTCTTCGTTCAATCTAGTCTACTTTATTCACAGCTCATAATATTTTCTCCTCTACACTGAGAAGACAAAATGCAGACTGGAATATGGCTTTGTGGAACACCTATGTTCTATCCAAAAAACTTCCTGTTGCCAGCCATTTCAACATACCAAGGTGTTGTTTGGTTAACATCTCTGTCTCAGACTTGCTACTATCCTCCAGCAAAGCTCAGCACAAGGTGGAGGGACAGCATCTCATTTTCTGGTTGGGGACACTGCAGCCTTCAGGACTCAATATTGAGTTGAATAATTTTAAGGTCTTAGCACCTTCTGTCATATTGTTATCCAAACCTCCACACACCAGGCCTTGTCATCATATGGGCTCCTATCACAACCAGTCCATTGTCAGTTATTAATGGTCTCTATTATCAGCTTTTAATTCTCTCTGAACTTTACCAATTCTTAGTCTGCTCAAATGCTGATCTCTCACTCTGGTCTCCATCTCCACCTATTGTTTAATCCTTTTCTTTCCCTCAAACCCATCTTCAGCATACATACCAACATTTATCTCAACAGATGCAGTTTTGAAGAAGAGTCATTGGACCCAAAATGTTAACCCTGCTCTTTCTCCACAGATGCTACCAGACCTGCTGAATTTTTTCAGCAATTTTTATTTTTGTTTCTGAATTCCAGCATTCAGGATTATTATTTTCTCATTTATGACAGAACTGTTGTTAAAGTCTTAAATAAATCAATAATTGAACTTCTTCAATAATAAGAGGGCATTGAAAATAGATGAATGAGCAGTCCAAATAGCTGTGGATACAGAGTCTGAGAAACACTCAAGAAGCATTATACTGCAAAGCTTCCTCTAAATGTAGGACATTCTGCAGAGCACATTGATTGCTTAAGACACAATAAACCATCTAACCAGAGGATGCTGACCTCTTATCTGAATAATACACCACAAGTGATAAATACAATCCAAAATCCTAAACAACCTACTACGACAGTTTGAAGGGATTTGGGCCAGGTGCTGGCAGGTGAGACTAGATTGGGTTGGGATATTTGGTCAGCATGGACAGGTTGGACCGAAGGGTCTGTTTCCATGCTGTACATCTCTATGACTCTATGAGTCTATGTAATTCCAAATTCTGTCAGTGAAGAAAGAAACTATCCAGGCTTCTGCCAACAATGTACTCATTGTAACAAAAGTGATCACATCTCAAATATGTGGTGCAGTCTGAAGAATGTAACCAATAAATAAGTCAAATCATTCCCCACCCAACTTATATATTCTTGCCTTGGAACAAAACCTTAAAGAAGACATCAATATTAAAAGGAAACAAGATTCTTTACATGAAAACGCCACATTTCTTCCAAGGGGAACTAACAATGGTATTAAATGCTAATAATGGACCAGAGGTGCATAATTAACTTGTAATTCTCAAACATGTCTGCACTTACATCATCACAAGCTTCTTCAGTCAGATTGATTAATCTATAATCTAACAGAAAAAAGCGAAGACAATCAAGGTTACCAAATTTACCTCGTATATCTATGCTTAGTGGGCGGCACGGTGGCACAGTGGTTAGCACTGCTGCCTCACAGCGCCAGAGACCCGGGTTCAATTCCCGACTCAGGCGACTGACTGTGTGGAGTTTGCACATTCTCCCCGTGTCTGCGTGGGTTTCCTCCGGGTGCTCCGGTTTCCTCCCACAGTCCAAAGATGTGCGGGTCAGGTGAATTGGCCATGCTAAATTGCCCGTAGTGTTAGGTTAAAGGGGTAAATGTAGGGGTATGGGTGGGTTGCGCTTCGGCGGGTCAGTGTGGACTTGTTGGGCCGAAGGGCCTGTTTCCACACTGTAGGTAATCTAATCTAATCTAATCTTTGTCTTAGATAACCTGACCTACTTTTTGACAAGGAAGAATTAAGACAAAGGTTTGATGAGGCATCAAAGAAATAAGGAAAATATGTAATAAAGTTACAGCTATATAGATGTATGGTGTATAAATTTATAATAAATACAAAAAAGTAATCTGAGTAGCTCATTTGAGTACACATATAACTGTTAATCAATGTTGATGACAGAGGCAAAAAGTCTTTGGAAGGAGTGGTATGTAACGGCTTCAGGATCCTGTACCAAGCTTGCAATGACATCACAGAGCTGCTTTATCCAGGACACAGTGCAGGTGCAAGTAGTTTGAACATTAGCAGAAGAAGCATGCGTTGGAAGAAAAGACTGGAATAAAACTGGAAGGCTCACATGAGCACATGAAAAAGGTTAGTGTTTACCAGCCGTAATGATAATTCAAAGCTTGGTACATCCATGAGTAATACTAAATACTACATCATGATAATGTATAATAAATAAAATTATTTGGAAGTTTAAGCCAGAAAACAGTTCTTGATTTTGCCTGCTGTATCTGAATGCACATAGTGATTGTATAAAGATAGGCGAGTTGATGGGACAAATAAAAATAAATAATTATGGCTTCATAGCTATTATGAAGGTGTACTTGCATGATAATAAGGAAGAATCAAAAGGCTCGCTGTTATCTAAATGAGAGACACGCCAAAAGAGTATAGCACAGTTCAAACTACTTTCGCCTGCACTATGCCCAATAAAGAGCAGCTCTGTGACATCATTGCAAGCTTGGTACAGGGTCCTGAAGCCTTTACATACCACCCCATCCCAAGATTTTTTGTCTCTGTTATTAACATTGATTAGCAGTTATACAGATACTGTGCATGGAATACCAGGTGCAGCAAGTAATTAAGTGGGCAAGTGGAATTGTTAGGGTTGGAGTTTTTAGTTATTCACATAGAAGATATGGGCATCACTGGCTGTCCAGCATTTATTGCCCATTCCTACTTGGCCTAAGAAAAAATGTTTTTGTGTGGGGATGTCTTGTTACAAATGGATGAGGTGTTGATTAGGTCACATCTGGAGTACTGAGTACAGTTTTCATCCCTGTATTACAGTGGGGAATAATTAGCATTGGAGGAAGTTGAAAGAATCCGCTAGGCTGATCACTGACTATGATCACCAAGCCAAAGCAGACAACTGACTATGGCCAAGCACAGGACTGTATGCAGACTGTGCCCATGACTGGCACACAAAGGGACTTGGAGGTACTTTGGCAGAAAACACAAAGTCAGCACACAGATGGAGCAGGTAATCAGGAAGGGTTAATGGATTGTTAGCCCTTATTTCAAGGGAGTTGGAATATAAAAGTATAAAAATATTACTGCAACTGTGTACAAGATACTAGTGAGACCACAACTGGAGTTCTGAGAGTAGTTTTCATCCATTTATTTAATGAATTCTATAATTTCTTATAAAATTATGAGAGGTAAGGATAGGGTGGATAATAAGAGTCTTTTGCCGAGACTGGAAATGTCAAATACTAGGAAGCTTTAAGGTGCGAGGAGAAAAATTTAAAGGAGATGTGGGAGGAATGTTTTTTACACAGATGGTGGTCAGTACCTGGAACATGCTGCCAAGGGAGGTGGAGGAAGCAAATATGATCTGGGCATAAGTTTGCTAACTGAGCTGGAAGGTTCACTTTCAAATATTTCATCACCATACTAGGTAACATCACCAGTGAGCCTCCGGTGAAGCACTGGCGTTATATCCCACTTTCTATTTATGTCTTTAGGTTTCCTTGGGTTGGTGATGTCATTTCCTGTGTAGGTGGTGTCATTTCCTGTTCTTTTTCTCAGAGAGTGGTAGATGGCATCCAAATCAATGTGTTTGTTGATAGAGTTCTGGTTGGAAAGCCATGCTTTCAGGAATTCTTGTGCGTGTTTATTTGGCTTGTCCTAGGATGGATGTGTTGTCCCAGTCAAAGTGGTGCCCTTCCTCAGCAGTATGTAAGGATACCAGTGAGGGTAGGTCATATCTTTTATGGCGAGTTGATGTTCATGTATCCTAGTGGCTAATTTTCTGCCTGTTTGTCCAATGTAGTGTTTGTTACAGTTCTTGCAAGTTATTTCGTAAATGACATTAGTTTTGCTTGTCTGTACAGGTCTTTTAAGTTCATTAGCTGCTGTTTTATTGTGTTGGTGTGTTTGTGGGCTACCATGATGCCAAGAGGTCTGAGTAGTCTGGCAGTCATTTCTGAGATGTCTTTGGTGTAGGGGAGTGTGTCTAGGGTTTCTAGATACATTTTGTCTGCTTGTTTGGGTTTGTTGCTGAGAAATCAGTGGACTGTGTTCATTGGATGGAGAAGGGCTTATGCCCGAAACGTCGATTCTCCTGTTCCCTGGATGCTGCCTGACCTGCTGTGCTTTTCCAGCAACACATTTTCAGCTGTGTTCATTGGATACCCGTTCTTTTAGAATACGCTATAAAGGTGATATTCCTCTGCTCTTTATAGTTCTTCTATGCTGCAGTGCATGGTAGCTCAATAAAATAATGTCCTAATGCTGCTTCGGTTGTGGGTGTTGGGATGATTGCTTCTGTAGTTCAGTATTTGATCCATTCATGTTGTTTTGCTGTAGGTGCTGGTTTGAAGTTCTTCTGACTGCTCTACTTTGACATCTAGGAATGGCAACTTGTTGTTGTTTTCCTCCTCTTCTGTGAATTTTATGCCAGTAAGGGTATTATTGATGGTCTTGAAGGTTTTCTCTAATTTGTTTCTTTTGGTGATGATAAAGGTGTCATCCACGTAGCGGACCCAAAGTTTGGGTTGGATAGTTAGCAGAACTGTTTGTTCGAGTCTCTGCATTACTGCCTCTGCTAAGATATCAGAGATCCTATGGGTATTCCATTGGTTTGTATGTAGGTTTTGTTGTTGAAGGTAAGTGGGTGGTAAGGCATAGGTCCACAATATTGTCCTTACTGATGAAGTTGGTGGTGTTTGGTGTATGTGCCTTTGGTTCTTCTAATAGTGTAGTCAGTGTTTCCTTGGCCTGGTTGATGTTGATGTATGTGAACAGGGCTTTTACATCAAAGGAGACCATTATTTCATCTTCTTTTATCGTGGTATCTTTGGTCTTCAGGAATTCTTGGGTGGAGTGGATAGAGTGGCTTGAGTCTTCTACTAAGTGTTGTTGTCTTTGGTCTACTTCCTTGGCTAATTCGTACATTAGTGTTCCAAGTAGCAAGACTATGGGTCTGAGGGGGTCTCGTGGTTTGTGAATTTTGGGTAATGCAAAAAACCATGGCATGTTGGATCCATCTGGTTTCATTTTTTGGAAGTCTGTCCTGTTTAATTCTCCAGATTTCTGAAGTTTTTTGAGTAAGGTTGTGACTCAGTTCTTTCATTGTGGGGTTGGGTCTATCGCTATATGTTGGTAAGTGTCACGGCTGCAAGCAGTGTGTTCACTTTTTCAATGTAGTCTGATCAGTTTAAAATGACTGTCAAGCGTCCTCTGTCTGCAGGTAAGATAACAATAGCAGATACAATAGCAACATTGAAGAAGCATTTAAATAGCCACATGAACAGACAGGCAATGGATGGATACCCACTATGTGCAATCAAATGCGATTAGTTCAGAATGGCATCATGGCCGGCGCATACGATGGGCCAAACTGCCTGCTGTGCTGTTCTACATTCTTTGTTCATTGGAGACAGTTCAGAGAAAGTTCATTCCGATGATCCTTGCTATGAAGTAATTGTCTTATGAGCAAAGTTAAACAGATTGAGACTCTATTCCTTGGAGTTTAGGAGAATAAGAGATGATCTCATTGAAACATACAAGATCCTTAAATGACCTGACAGGGTAAATACTGAAAGGATGTTTTCCCTAACGGGAGAGTCGAGGACCAGAGAACACACTCTGACTAAAGGAGTGCCAAAGTAAGAGTAAGATGTGGAGGAATTTATTTTCTCAGAGGGTTGATTGCCTTTGGAACTCTTTGCCATGGAGGGCTGTGGTGTAGTGTCCTGTGTATATTTAAGGCTGAGATAGATCGATTGAATAGTTGGGGAATCAAGGGTTATGAGAAAACTGTAGGAAACCAGGTATGAGGAATAGCAGGTCAGCCTTGATCCAATTGAATAGTGGTGTAGAATCAATGACCTCCTATTTCTTATCATTTAAGCCAATGATCTTTGTTGAATGGTAGGGAAAATCAAAACTCATTGATATGATTCTAGCTGATATTACGATTGGACAAGGTAGATCCCAGACTGAAATCTGACTTGATGGATCATTTCTTAAACATTTAGCATGAGTTTTTCACTGAAATTTAAGCACACCAGGCTGGAGATTTGGCTATATAAATAAAACATAAGCTTATTACACAAAATAAGACAAATTAAAACAAAATGAAGTAATCCATGTACAACACAGTTTAAAAGCTTACAAGGAAACCTGGCAAAAATAAACATCTATTCCCTAATGCCATTACTTAACAGTTAATCTAAATCCAGAGATGGGTTGACAACTGTACTATTTTTGTTAGTTCTGCTGCTGTCAGCTGTGAAGCCTTTGTCTTTGATTTACACAACTGAAATCTTGGACGAATTATTAGAGTCATAAGATCATAGAGTTGTACAGCATGAAAACAGACCCTTCAGTCCAACTTGTCCATGCCAACCAGACATCCTTTAATTAATTAAAAAAAATTAATCCAGCTCCATTTGCCAGCAGTTAGCCCATATCCCTCCAAACCCTTCCTATTCATATGCCCATCCAGATGCCTTATAAATGTTGTAATTGTACCAGCCTCCACCACTTCCTCTGGCAGCTTTATCCGCATGTGAACCATCTTCTGCGTGAAAACATTGTCCCTTAGGTCTCTTTTACATCTTTCCGCTCTCACCTTAAATCTATGTCCTCTAGTTTTGGACTCCATTACACTGGGGAAAAGATCTTAACTCTATCCTATACCCATGCCCCTCATTACTTTATAAACCTCTATAAGACCACTTCTCAGCCTTCAACACTCCTGGGAAAATAGCTTCAGCCTATTCAGCCTCTCCCAAACCTCAAATTCCCCAACACTGGAAATGTTCTTGTAAATCTTTTCTGAACCCTTGCAAGTTTCACAACAACCTTCCTATAGCAGGGAGACCAGAATTGCACACTGTATTCCAAATGTGGTATAATCAATGTTCTGCACATCCTCAACATGACTTCCCAACTCCTATACTCAATGGTCTGACCAATAAAGGAAAGCATACCAAACACCTCTTCACTATCCCATCTACCTGTGACTCCTTTCAAGGAGCTATGAACCTGCATTCCAAGGTCTCTTTGTTCAGCAACACTCCCCAGGACCTTACATTAAGTGTAAAAGCTCTGATTTGCCTTTCCAAAATGCAGCACCTCATATTTACGTCATTAAACTCCACCTGCTAATCTTCAGCCTATTAGCCTATCTAATTAAAATGCCTTTGTACTCTGAGGTAACCTCCTTAGCTATACACGACACCACCAATTTTAGTGTCATCTGTAAACTTACTAATCATAACTCCTATGTGCATATCCAAATCATTCATAGAAATAACAAAAAGCAGTGTGCCCAGCACAGCTCCTTGAGGCACATTGCTGGTCACAGGCCTTCAGACTGAAAAGCAACCCTCCATCAACCACTGCTGCCTTCTACCTTCAAGCCAGTTCTGTATCTAAATAGCTAGTTTTCCCCGTATTCCATGTGATCTAACGTTGCTAATCAGTCTACCATGAGGAATCTTGTTGAACACCTGACTGAAGTCCATATAGACCATATCCACCTGGCTCTGCCTTCATCAATCTTCTTTGTTGCTTCTTCAAAAAACTCAATTAAGTTCGTGAGACATGATTTGCCATGCACAAAGCCATGTTGACTATCCGTAATCAGTCCTTGCCTTTCCAAATACTTGTAAATCCCGTCCCTCAGGATCCCCTCCAACATTTGGCCACCACTGATTTCAGGCTCACTGGTTGATAGTTTCTGGCTTTTTCTTACCACCTTTCTTAAATAGTGGCTCGCATTAGCCAACCTCCAGTCTTCTGGCACCTCAACTGTGACTATCATTGTTACAAATATCTCAGCAAGGGTCGCAGCAATCACTTCCGTAGCTTCCCTCAAAGTTCCAGGGTACACCTGATCTGTTCCCGGTGACTTATCCACCTTTATGCATTTTAAGACATCGAGCACTTCTTCATCTGTAATATGGACATTTTTCAAGATATTGATACTTACTTCCCCAAGTTCTCTAGCTTGTTCACAGTAAATACTGATGCAAAATACTCATTTAGTATCTCCCCACCTCCTCTGCTTCCACACATAGGTTGCCTTGCTGATGTTTAAGTGGCCCCATTCTCTCCCTAGTTACCCTTTTGTCCTTCATGTATTTGTAGAATTCCTTTTGATTCTCCTCAACTCTATTAGCTAAACCCATCCCATGTTCTCTTTTTGCCCTCTTGATTTCCCCCTTAAGTATACTTCTACTGCCTTTATACTCTTCTAGAGATTCACTTGATCCTTGGTATCTATACCTGAAATATGTTTCATTTTTTTCTTGACCAAAACCTCAATTTCTCTAGTCATCCAGCATTCCCTACACCTACTAGCATTACCTTTCACTCTAACTCAAACATATTGTCCCTGAACTCTCTTTATCTTAATTTTGAATACTTCTCACTTTTCAGCTGTCCCGTTACCTGTGATTATCCACCTCTAATCAACCGTTGAAAGTTCTTGCTTAATAACGTCAAAATTGGCCTTCCTCCAATTTCGAACTTTAACTTTTAGGTCTGATCTATCCTTTTCCATCACTACTTTGAAACTAATAGCATTATGATCACTGATCCTAAAGTACTCCTCCACTGACACCTCAGTCACCTGCCCTTCTTTATTTCCCAACAGTAGGTCAAGTTTTGCTCCTTCTCTAGTAGGTACTGCTTAATCAACCTATACTCTTTAATCGAACACTTCTGGTTTGGAAATAATTACAAACTAAATCCTTACGTTATCCTGAACTGCTCTGACAACTCCCTTTCTAAGAGAAACTATGCTTATATCTGATTTCAGTTTCCTTTGAACTGAATTCAGATGCTTATAACTAAAACAAAACTTACTCATGCTTCTGCTAATGCTTCTGTTAGTATCCTTCAGCTAAGCTAATGGCTTTTAAAAAACTATATCATTATAAACAAACTTTGAATAACACTCCAGGAAGCCGGTAGTCTTCTACTGTAGGACTCTGATTCTGATTCTGAAAAGGCATAATAATTAACAAATAAAGGCCTCACATAAGTAATTAATAAATAAAGCCTTCACCCATATGTCACTGGTTTAAAAACCAAACTCTAATAAAGGATAATTCTGAATATATTTATAGATTATACAAATCACATAGATTAATTACAACATAATGTCTCACTACCACTTCTAGGTCATTTTTCCAACAGTTTGGTTTAGGCTGTTACTCAGTTAACTGAAGGAGAAAGCAACCAATCAGCATTAAATGGAAGGGGAAAACAAACAAAGAATATTCTTACCATCTTCATCTGTCTGAAATTTAAGTTCTTCACTCTCTCTCCTTCCTATAGGATTGAGTACAG
This sequence comes from Chiloscyllium plagiosum, assembly GCF_004010195.1. Lineage (NCBI taxonomy): Eukaryota > Metazoa > Chordata > Chondrichthyes > Orectolobiformes > Hemiscylliidae > Chiloscyllium > Chiloscyllium plagiosum. The sequence goes on along the minus strand of NC_057736.1, from coordinate 8,728,605 downwards.
TGATCTTGACATAGATGTCAGTATGAGGTAGGAGTTTTCTAATGATGAATGAAGAGACGTTTTGTGGAACAGTCTGGCATTCTTGGAACCTCCGAAAGTAGTCAACTCTGAAGGTGTAGTGGTAACACACAGTGTAAAAGTAAGTGTGGCAGCGAGTGCTGTTGTATTCCAATGGCTCCCATTGTAGAGTGACTTGCCTTGGCTTGATTTCAGATGAGATGATGTTGTTGGGTGCCTGCACTGGTTCTATATTAAAAAATAATCAGTTCCAGATCAATACCCTCAAATTGGTTAATTACTATAAAGTATTTGTCATCAAGAATTTTGTTTCAATTTCATTGACTTCAGTGAATTATGAAGTAAATCTGAGCTGGGTCATGCTGCCTAGAGATGACAGAATCAGATACACATATTAAAAGCTTCATATCAGTGATTTTAGAAAATATTCATAACATTGAGGTGCATTCTTACTCTGTAAAGTCTTAATCACAACTTTGTACTCTCAATTTTTCATCCTCATTATGTTGCAGACATTGTAAAAATAAATAAATACCTTACATTTATATTCCGCTTCGGTCAGGAGAAGACAATCAGGAAAAGAACTTAGTGGGTTGGTATAAAATATGAGTTATGCACAGCCAACATCAAATTTTCTGTCAGAGGTATTAAGGAATACGAATGACCCTCATGGAGTTGTAGAAGTCAACTATTGTTAACTCTGTTAAAGTTGGATTCATACAGTCCAACCGGAAACCTAATTTGAAGTAAATTGTTGTTGCATAGGTTTCCTTGGGGATGGAAACATTCAGCACTAATAAGGAGACTAGATCTTCCAGTTTGACTTATTGTTTCAGTACTATTTTGTTTGTGTTGAGAAACAGGGGCGCTTACAACAAAATTTTTGTCTTCTTTCAGCCATGAGCACCCAGCTATTCTTCAATTTCCTGACCCCACTTTCTAATATTTTTTGTGATTCCCAACCGTGCCCATCCTCAACTCCGGTTTGTCAACCAAAGCTACCTTTCACACTTCCTGGTTGCCAGGTACCATCCCAAGAGTGTCTAACGTTGGTCTCCTGCCTCTGGGTTTTCCAACTGACATCTGGCCAGGCTGTCCATTTGGGTGAAGCAGAGCTACAAATTGTTAATGAACACCTGCCATTAAAACTGCCAGGACTCTCAAAGCCCATATTCTGGTTTCTCAGCTGTAATTACTTTGCCAGAAGTCTCTTTCTCAATATAGAGACCTACTTCTGGAGAGCAGGTATTTACAGATGTACATTGAAAATTAACAGGGAGTCAGCATTCGAAGGGTCAATGTATGTGTAGACATATGTCTCCAAAATTCCTAATGACCATCTTTGTTGTCATTTTGTGCTTAAAATAAAATTGAATAGAGTGTCCTCCAAAAGGATATTCCCCAATAGCTTTTCATCATTGTATAAAAGCAGCAATTTATGTAAACTTATTCAACAAATTCTATAGAACCCTGAACTGTTGGACTATCTTTAGTAATCATGAGCAAGTAGATGAAAGAGATGTGCTAACAGTCAGTTGCATAACTATATTAGTGGAAAGTCTTTACGGTTTATAGGCCATCCATTCATATGGTATACAACATTTACTTAGCCAACTCTATGTGCTCCCTGATGCTGCAATAATGTAGGGCAGGAACAAATAGATTAAGAATTACACGAAATTTAGAACTTAAACAAATTGTCAATAAACGAGAAGAACATTACTACTGCATTGCCAATTAAGAAACAAGTCACACTGTTGAAACATATTGGTTTGCACTCATGACAACAAACACAAGAATGTCAAATTTCAAATGATCATGCCAACTTTTACTGTGTGAGAAGCAGGTCAAGATGGCAGATGTGTAGAATGCTGCAACTCTACCACTCCATCTGTTTATTTCTTGTTTCTTTTGTTTCTCCCTTTTTTTCTCTTTCTTTCCTCTTTTCTGGTGTTATCCCCCTCTTGGTGCTCACCTCTCCGTGGCATATCTTCGCCTGGTCTCTCGGTGACTCATGGTTGGTCCCAGACTGGTCTCTCAATGGCTCATGTTATATCCTGGCCTGGTCTCTCAGCAGCTCAAGGTGGGTCCCGGCCTGGTCATTTAGCGGCTCGAGGTGGGTCCTGGCCTGGTTTCTTGGCAACTCGAGACAGGTCTCGACCTAGTCTCTCAGCAGCTCAAGATGAGTCCCAGCTTGGTATTTCATCAGCTTGAGGCAGGTCCAGGCCTGGTCTCTTGGCAGCTCATTGTAGTTCCCGAGCCTGGACTTTTGGCAGCTATCAGCCTAGTGTCTCGGCAGTATGTCAGCCAATCTCTTGACAGCTAATAGCAGTGTTTCAGCTTTGCATGTGAGTGGATCCTGCCTGGGCATATTCCTGTGATACTGAGGTAGATCAGAGGGGCAGCGGTTTTAGCAGCAGTGATTGTATCTGCAGCAGCGATGTAAAGAACAGACAGTTGAGGTCTCCTGAAGAGCGAGATAAGTGGACGACTCATCAAAAACTGTTGAACTTTCAACTTATTCCTTTATTTTCCTATGTTTAAAGAGTTTTATGATAACTATTACCTTATTTCTCTATTTTTCTACTATGCTATGAAATTACGACATTTTGACTCTTGTTTCTTTCACTACTTTGTACCTAAGTGTTTTTGCACCTAGTTACCTTGGTACCTCAGATGGCGCCATGTGTGGTGACATTATTCACTATTATGGACCAGACCAGAACCCCTCAAACAATTTCAAGAAGATAGCCTAGACCCTAACTTTTTCTTCGTTTGAAGGTAAATGCGAAGTGTTTGTTCCAGATGTGATGCAATTGTTCAAACTAATTTATATTAAGAAAAACACAATTTAATTAAACACTATACAGTAGTTAAAATAAAAACAAAAAAGAGGAATTTGGAATAATTTAACTATTGTAAAAATTAACCAAACAATAGATACAAGAGCTGTTACCAATTAACTGTTCCAATATACTAACATTGCATAATCATATCCCTTGGCAAAAAGGTAAACTCAGACACAAGTTCTTACTTGCAGTCCTTCAATACAGGAGGAAACTACATCAAGGGACGTTTCAGAGAAAGTAGAAGCTAGAAATCATTTACTGAAGCTTCCAACTCTTCTGGGACCTCAAACAGTTTCTAACTGCTAAAGCTAAAAAGAAACTAGAAAGCCTGGTCTGTGAGAACTAACCACTCTCATCCAAGCTGCTTCCATTGTTCCAACTTGTTTTGATAAAATCTAAGCACCTCCTAAATTGTGGAGGTGCTGGTGTTGGACTGGGGTGGACAAAGCCAAAAGTCACATCATACAGGGTTATAATCAAACCACAAGCTATCAGAGACCCCACTCCTTCCTCAGGCAGCTTATAGTAAATTTATAGTAAAACGTATAGTAAAACATCAAAAGGTCACACTACTTATGTGAATATATTGAACAAACCTAGATAGCTACTAAGTCTTTAATCAGTTAGAATGGAGTTGCAGGTTTTGATTGATTAATATGTAAATCCCTGCACCAAGATAACTTCAGCTTTTATCAGAATAAAGGTGACACCTTAGCTCAGACAATGTATTTTAGGTGTGAGGCCATGTTTTAAGTCTGTTTGTATCTGATCCTGGAGCCAGACTGATCTTATTTCCAAAGGAGGAATTTAAAAAATGCCACAGATTGTCTGACTGTCTCACACTGTCTGTGTATTTTTAGAACAAAATAGAATGTATCTGCAAATTCAAATCTGCAAATGCAGTTTCAACCCTAGATTTGCATGTGTGTGAGGGAGAGAGAGTGCATTTGCATGAGAGGGTGTGTGTGTGGGAGAGAGAAGGAAAACATGTGTGCGCGCTCATGAAAGCGAGAAAGTGTATGTGTGTGTATGCCTGAGAGAGAGTGTATGTCAGTATGAGTGAGTATATGTGTGTGAGTTTGTGTGCTTGAGAGAGTGTGCGCAGGTGTGAGGGAGAAAATGCCTGTGAAAGTGTCTGAGTGAGGATCTGTGTGAGTGTGTTTGTTCATGGGAGACAGTGTGAGGGAGTACGTATATGTGAGAGGGTGTGTGTGTGCAAGAGAAAGAGTGAGTGTATGAGAGGGTCTGTGTGTGGCATGTGAGTCTGTGTGAGAGAGTGTGCATGTATGTATCTTAGTGAATAAATATGTGTGAGAGAGTGGGATCACCTGGAGTGTGAAATGAACCCAAGATCCCAGTTGAGGTCATCCTCATGGGCACCAAGCATGGCTATCAGCCTCTGTTCAGCAACTCTGCATTGTTATGTGTCCCCAACTCTGCCTTGGAGGATGTTTACCCCAAAATCTGAGGCTGAATGCCCTTGACTGCTGAAGTGTTCCCCCACTGGGAGGGAACATCCCTGTCTGGCTATTGTTGCATGGGTCCATTCATCTGCTGTCGTAGAGTTCACCAATATAACATGCCTCTGGGCAACCTGGCCTGCAGCATATGAGATAGATACATTGATGACATTTTCTTCTACAATCCTTTCAGCTGTGATCTTGCGTATTGGATTGGCCTACGGAAATCTAGTGGATGCTTCATTGTCAATAAATTCCCACTGATTCCCACTTTTCGTTTTTGATAGGTGTCCTCCACAACCAATTAAGACCTTTGTAAAAGGTTCTTCAAATTTAGGAATAAGTATTGGAGGTGCTAATGTTATCACTACCTGGGGTTTTCCGATTATCTGACATATGTAACATGTCTGCCAAAATTCAACTACATTCTTATGCAGTCCAGGTTGGTAAAAATGTTTTTGTATTTTGGCTTGAGTTTTCCTTCCTCCTAAATGACCTCCTACTGCTAATTCACGTGCTACCCACAACACCTCCTTTCTTAACCCACCGGTAATACAACTTGATGAACTTCTGCCCATTTCTCATCTGCCTGAATATGTGATGGTCTCGATTTCCTCATCAAGATGTCATTTCTAAATTCGTAACATTCTGGAAAACAGAGAGATTATTCTTCTGTGCACAGTTTTGATACAATTTCTTCAGTTTTTCATCTTCCTGTTGTAACTCAGTTAATTTCTAAGAACTGATATAATCCTTTTCCTGTTTTGTATCAACCACTTGATCACACATGGTCTTTAGTAATTTGACTTCAACTTTCTTATCTTTATTCTTTGATTTCTCTTCTTGGTTTGACCTGTGGCTTTGTGACCTTGTAATCAAACAATAAGAAAAAATTCCCAAGATACACTTCCTATAATAACTCAGTTGCCTGATTTTCCATTGGCTTTTCAACCACATTAGGCAGCACTCCTATCTGTGATCCAGCTATATTATTACAAGGACAAATTGTATTCCTGGAGCTAAGCACTCCTCCAGTACTCCTACCACCACTTCCTCAATTTTCACTGGACACTTCGGCAACATAGCAGCTCAGTGGTTAGCACTACTGCTTCATGGTGCTAGGGACCCAGGTTTGATTCCACCCTTGGGTGAGTGTCTGTGTGGCTTTCTGCCGGATGGCCACTGTATTTGTTCAGCCACTTACTGAAATGAAATGGGAAAGACATTTGCATCCTTCTCATCAAATTTTGGCAATGCTTGGATATATTTAAACAAATGAGGAGAAAGTGAGGTCTGCAGATGCTGGAGATCAGAGCTGGAAATGTGTTGCTGGAAAAGTGCAGCAGGTCAGGCAGCATCCAGGGAACAGGAGAATCGACGTTTCGGGCATAAGCCCTTCTTCAGGAAACGTCGGGCTTATGCCCGAAACGTCGATTCTCCTGTTCCCTGGATGCTGCCTGACCTGCTGCGCTTTTCCAGCAACACATTTCCAGCTCTATATTTAAACAAATCCCTACCAGGAATTTGGCAAGAATTCTTTGCTTATCATCACTATCCTCCTCACCAAGTCTATCTTCTACCTTCACCTTCGCCCTTTTAAGTCAACTTCCCTTTCTAATTGCCAGCTTCTGAAGTTAAAACTCTTTTTCTGCTTTTCTTCGCTCCCTTTCTGTCTTTCTTTGGCTAGGGCCTTCCTCTCCTTTTCTTTTTCCCCTGCTTTTAATCATAATTCAAACTGTTTCATTTTCTTTTCATGTTCAAGCTGATTTATCTGCAATTAAATTCTAGCTATTTCCCAAGATTCCGTGGCATTTCCAGAAAATGTAAGTGTCGAGCTATTTCTGCAATTACCTCACCTTTTTTCACAAACAAAGGCAACTCCAACTCCAGCCTGTTTGCCAATTCCAAAGCTTTGTAGAAAGTGAGGACTGCAGATGCTGGAGATCATTTTAACCTTACTGTAAAGCCTATTCCAAGGATGTCTACCTTGAAGAAGTTTTCCTCCTCTCTTTACAAGGCTCATTCCTGATAAAAAAGCTTATGCACAAAACTTCGATTCTCCTGCACCTTGGATGCTGCCTGACTGGCTGTGTTTTTCCAGCACCACATTCTGATCTCCAGCAACTGCAGTTCTCACCTTATATCTGTTTGGTTGATGCATTGCTATGGAGAATGCACCAGGGAACTATTGTTCTGCAGACTTCAGTTATATTACAAAAGGCTGCAATACCTTTACATATTCCTTTTGCCTGTAGAAGTCAGATCCATTCATATGAACGTATGCGTGCATATAGCATATGAAATTTAGGCTAGTGTTGAAGCAGGAATGTAAGTGATATAACATATGTCCCTTTGGCTGTTTGTAACAGGCAGAGAATTGATCGAACTCAACCATCCTATGTTTGTAAATATCAGAACATAATGCCTAATGGACATTAGCAACTGGACATCATTTACAGAATTATCTCATCTTCTAATAATTATTCTGATAACCTACCACATAATATGTGGCTCACTTAGATTTGTTGGAAGTTACATACATTCATACATAGAAACCTGTCCTCTGCAAGGAAAAAGAAATGTCCAAGCATTGCAGCACTTCTTGTGTTAAACATAATACAGCCAAAATTCTGAATACTCAGATGGTTTCTATATGGTAACATGTCAATCGGACTCAACATGCTAACAAGTATCATCCTTTTCAGACATCCGATAGATCATTACTCCCTTTGAAAATTTGACATTCGTGCTTCTATCCTGAGGACTGCAAAATGCAACATTTCACAGGAATACAGGAAGTAAGATGATTATATACCATTCAGTTCATCAAGCCTGTTTTGTCATTTGTTTAGATTACAACTAATCTTCTACTTTGACACCATTTTCCCACATTATCACAGTATCCCTTGATACCATTTGTTACAACATGGAGCTTGAACTCATCTCTTAGTTAAAACCAAAAACCCAGAAAGGCTTGCCTCACCTTGTAATCTGTTAACATGTGAGGGAATGACAGAGAACTCCTAATTTCCACTATTTAAAGAAAAGATAACAATTTATTTTCCTCACTCTAACAGTGAGCACTAAATAAAGCTATTAACAAACCTAACATTCTTTTCCTTAACTGAACACAATCCTACTAACATGCTGTTCCAATAACATACTTATTAAACGTTATAGTAACTTAATCTCAAGCCCACACAGTCTCTGTCTACTCAACTGTCTTCAAACTTCTATCTGCTGATCTTCCTGGTCACCTTCTTCCTTCTTACAGTGAGTATGTTTTACAGAAAAGTTACTTTTGATAGAAGATGTCTTCTAATTTTTTGAGAGCAAGGTTTGAGAAGGGCAATTAGCTCTTTACTCTATGGCAGTTGCTTGGCTGATCAGTGGCAGTTATTCTGACCAATTTTCAAAATGCCCTAGTTTTTATATCCTCCAACATTGTTCCCTGTCATTGCCCCAATGTTGTTAACACAATAAATTCAAACTTGATTGGGGTTTAGTATCCTGGAGTATCATTTAAATTAATTGGTTAAATTTGAATTGTTGTCAAAACAGCAACCAAAACTCAGGTATCCATTTAACAGCCATTTACTACATGAATATATTTTGTAACATCCTGTCTCCCAGCCATTCTGTTCAGGCAGTTGAGCCTGCACTTTAAATTTACTTCAAAATTCAGAAAATACTCTGTTTCAAAGTGAACATACATGTTTTCAACTTTGTAACTCTTTAATGTCGAGAAAAGTAAACAAGACACTTTTTCATTAATACTTAAGTTCTTCACAGGCAAGCAACAAATGACCTGTTCAAAAGGGATTAGTCTCAGTCAAATTGGAAAGAGATAAGTATCCTGGTGGGGAGACTCACTAGTTCTATTTTGGGAGCCTGTAAACTATTGAGGGGATTTACTAAGTAGCAGGGAAAATAAAAAGTCAAATGAAGATTGTTCTGAATCAAAAAGAACAAGCTAATTAGAAAAGACAGGCAACAGCAAGTAAGAGGAGGTAACTCTGAAGAATTAAACTGCATTTATTTCAATGCAAGTGGTCTCATTGATAAGGTTAATAAACTCAGGACATGCATGGGAACATGGAACTGGGATATTATACCAATGGGTAAGGGAAGGACACACCTGGCAGCTCAATGTTCTAGTTTTAGATGCTTTAGGAAGGATAGAAAGGGAGGCAAGAAAGGAGGGAGAGTGGCATTTTTGATTAAGAAAAACATTTCTACTGTAATTATTTTTGAGGGATGATCATCTTGATGGATTGCACTGTAAGTCCCCAGTAGTCAGAGGGAAATTGAGGAGTAGATATGTAGAGAAATCTTAGGTATATGTAAAAAAAAGTTGTCATAGTAGGGGATTTTAACTTTCCAAACATTGACTGAGACTGCCATAGAGTTAAAGATTTGGATGGTCAGGAATTTGTTGAATTGTGTTCAAGAAAATTTTTTTTATTAATATGTAAATATTCCTACTCAAGAAGGAGCAAAACTTGAACTTCTCTTGGGAAATAAGGCAGGCCAAGTGACAAAAACTTTCAAAAGTTGATTAAAGTAGATGGTTCACAAGTAAAAGGATGACTGACAAGTGGGAGGCTGTCAAAATTGTCATAACGAGAGTTCAGAGGCATTGTGTTCCTGTTAAAGTGAAAGTGGACTGACTCCAAGCTGGCTGGCCACAGCCAGTGTACAATGCACTAGTAAATAATTAAAAAAAGGAGATTGGAATCTTCTCAGTTGAGGAAAAAAAAATACTAAAAATGAAAAAATATAACCAGGAGATTAAAATCCCCTCAGTCCAGGGAACTGTCCAAGCTGGCTTGACACAGCCAGTGTACTGTGCACTAATAAATAAAAAAAAAAGGCGATTAGAAAGTGATAAGTATCCTGGTGGGGAGATTCACTAATTCTATTTTGGGACCTTGTAAACTAATAAGGAGGTCGGTTTCCTAAGTAGCAGAGAAAATAAAAAGACATATGAGGATGGTTCTGAATCAGCAAAGAACAAGTTAATTAGAAAAGACAGACAATAGTAAATCAGAAAATGAGATAACTCTAAAGGAACTTTTTCAGTCGTAACTTGCACCCACTCTCCGAAGATTCCTTCTCCTGCCTCCAACAAACTCCATCTTCATGGATACTCTGCACTGGCCTCTTATCCTCCCTCGACCTCTTCATTTCGGTCACAACATTAACCAACTCAATCTCTCCAACCCTCTCTCACCCACTCCAACCTCCTGCCCACACAACGCACAGCCTCCACTCCCTCTGTTCCAATCCTAGCCTCACCATCAAACCAGCCAACAAGGGAGGAGTGGTGGTAGTGTGGTGCACCAACCTCCACCTTGCCAAAAACACATGCCAACTCACTGACATTTTCTCCTACTGTCCTCGACCATGACCCCACTTCTCATCACCAAACCATCATCTGTAAGATCGTCCATAATTTTATCACCTCAGGTGATTTCCCAACATTAGCCTTCAACTTCACAGTTCCCAATCCCCACCAACCAGTCCTATCTCTTACCCAAAACACATCAACCTGATTCTTCTGGTCAACCGATTGTCTTCACCTGCATCCGCCATAACCAGGACCTCCAAGCCCTCCATTTTTTCCTCTCCTGACGTCCCCAACAGCACTCTTCCACCGACACTCTCATTCGTTTGGCCGAACTGGTCCTCACCCTTAACAATTTCTCCTTCGAATCCTCCCACTTCCTCCAGACCTAAGGGGTAGCCATGGGCACCCGTATGGGCCCCAACTATGCCAGTCTCTTTGTCGGCTACGTAGAACAGTCCATCTTCCGTAGTTATACCGGCACTACTCCCCACCTCTTCCTCCGCTACATTGATGACTGTATCAGTGCCATCTCATGCTTCCGCAAGGAGGTTGAGCAGTTCATTAACTTCACCAACACATTCCTGGACCTCTCCATCTCCATTAATGACGACCGACTTGACACTGACATTTTTTACAAACCCACCGACTCCCACAGCCACCTGGATTACACCTTTTCCCACCCTACCTCCTGGAAAAATACTATCCTGTATGCCCAATTCCTCCGCCTCCACTGTATCTGCTCCCAGGAGGACCAGTTCCACCACAGAACACACCAGATGGCCTCCTTCTTTAGAGACCACAATTTCCCTTCCCATGTGGTTGAAGATACCGTCCAACGCATCTCATCCACATCCTGCACCTCCGCCCTCAAACCCACCCCTCCAACCGTAACAAGGACAGAACCCCCCGGTCCTCACTTTCCACCTACCAACCTTCACATTAACCATATCATCCACCAATATTTCCACCACCTCCAAACTGACCCCACCACCAGAGATTCATTTCCCTCCCACCCCTTTCCCACAAAGACCGTTCCCTCCGTGACTACCTGGTCAGGTCCACTCCCCCCAACAAACCACCCTCCTGTCCTGGCACCTTCTCCTGCCACCGCAGGAATTGCAAAACCTGCGCCCACACCTCCCCCCTCACCACCATCCAAGGCCCTAAAGGAGTTTTCCACATCCATCAAAGTTGCACCTGCACATCCACTAATGTCATTTATTGTATCCGTTGCTCCCGATGTGGTCTCCTCTACATTGGGGAGACTGGACTCCTCCTCGCAGAGCGCTTTAGGGAACATCTCCGGGACACCCGGAACAATCAACCACACCGCCCTGTGGCCCAACATTTCAACTCTCCCTCCCACTCTGCCGAGGACATGCAAGGGCCTCCTCCACCACCGCTCCCTCACCACCCGACATCTGGAGGAAGAACGCCTCACCTTCCGCCTTGGAACACCCAGGGCATCAATGTGGACTTCACCTGTTTCCTCATTTTCCCCTCCCCCCACTTTAACCCAGTTCCAACCTTCCAGCTCAGCACTGTCCTCATGACCTGTCCTACCTGCCAATCTCCCTTCCCACTTATCCGCTCCACCCTCCTCGCTGACCAATCACCTCCATCCCCACCCCCATTCACCTATTGTACTACCTTCTCCCCAGCCCCACCCCACTCTCCTCCCATTTATCTCTCCACCCTGGAGGCTTCCTGATGAAAGGCTTTTGCCCGATACGTCGATTTTCCTGTTCCTCGGATGCTGCCTGACCTGCTGTGCTTTTCCAGCACCACTCTGATCTAAACTGTGGTTTCCAGCATCTGCAATCCTCACTTTTGCCTTGCATCTCATCCAGACTAGGTGCTTTGTCAGCTTTAAGTACCAGGCTTATTTTGTGATATGTTGATATAACAAATTAGAAATGACCTACCTGCACATGTAGTCTTGCTGATGAGTTTGGGTCCTATATCTCCTCTGCCTCCCTTACCAGGCCGGGTCAGTCTGACACCAATCTGGTATTCAGTGTCTGGGTCTAAGTACCTCAGGGTATAACTCGAACCATAAAAAATCGGGATGGTTGTGCAGGTTTTTGAGATTTTTTGGTATATAATCTCTTTCTGAATAATGGGACCATCTCCATGAATGTGGTTGATGTTTAGGTCCAAAACCAGGTATGTTGAGTCACTCTTTATCATTTTGGGTGCAGCAGCTGGTGTTGGAGGTTCTAAAAATGAAAGAAGAAAATGCATTTACTTTATTTACACATTTTCCGGTAGTGACTGTAACAATGTCAGACAGGTGGACCTCATAGAATATGATTTCCCTCATTGGGATTATGGGGATTAACTTGGTCCAATCAGTGCCTGACAGATATAAACAGGAGGTCCCTTTGATGTGAAGGGCACTGCTTGTCACTGGCCACTCAGGTGTTTCCTTTCTTCCTGGTGGTGGAAACCGAATAAAGATTTGTGCACCTTGTGTCTTTCACTATGTCCCACACCTGCGCACACATAACATGGATGCTAGGGAAAAAAAAACACTACCACAGTTAGGCGGTAATGTGGGGGTTTATAAAGACAAAAAAAAAACAAGAATGTCAGAGATTTTTAAAAAAAGTACGAGTGTCACAGGTTCTGTTCACTCTGAGAGCTGGCTCTGAGGGAGCTGAATCAGTGTTAATGACTCTCCGCGTGTAAATAAAGGGTGACTTTTTAGTGACAGGATACCAGCCTCTGTGGGGTTACTTCAGCATTGCTCATTACTTTTGAGTCAGTGATGGGATCAGATTTGCACTGCAGGGGCTGTTTATTCAATGGAGCACACACAATTTTGCTTCCAATATTACCTCCAAAAAAAATTTAAAAAACAAGAGGTCCCTTTGATGTGAAGGGCATCGCTTGTCACTGGCCACTTGGGTGGTTCCTTTCTTCCTGATGGTGGAAACTGAATAAAGATTTGTGCACCTTGTGTCTCTCACTGTGTCTCACACCTGCACACACACACACACAACATGGGTGCTGGGGGAAACATAAGCACTACCACAGTTGGGTGGTAGTGTGGGGGTTAAAAAAAAATTTTAAAAAAATAAACAGAAGTGTCAAAGTTCTGTTCACTCTGAGAACTGGCTCTGAGGGAACTGGGTCAGAGGCAAGGTCTTCCACGGGTAAATACTTCAGTGGTGGCGAAAGTAAAGTATGATCCTAATGAAATTTGCTTGCAATAATTGTCTTTGAGTTGAGATAAGAATTTCTGGCATCATGTCATTATTTGGGAAGCTTGATTCATTTGATTCTGCCACTGAAGAAGAAAAAAGAAAAAAAGAAACGAAAATAAACAGGAAGTCCCTTTGATGTGAAGGGCACTGCTTGTCACTGGCCACTCGGGTGTTTCCTTTCTTCCTGGTGGTGGAAACTGAATAAAGAATCGTGCACCTTGTGTCTTTCACTGTGTCTCACACCTGCACACACACAACATGGGTGCTAGGGAAAAAATAGGCACTACCGCAGAAAAAAAGAAAAAAGAAATAAAAATGAAAAAAAATTAAACATGCCTGTCGGAGGTTCTGTTCACGGAGAGCTGGCTCTGAGGGAGCTGGACCAGCATCAAGGACTCTCCAATGTAAATGGAGAGTGACTGGGTGACAGAATACCTATCTCTTTGGAATTACTTCAGGCCACACTGGTTTTTCATTCTCAAAACAAAATTAACAGGAGGGGCAGCGGGCCGTGGACGGGGTCGTTAGGGCCAACTGCCTGTCTTTTTTCCACAGCTACATTCGAGCCCGGGTGTCCTTGGAGAAGGACCACGTGGTATCCACCAACACCCTGGAGTTGTTCAGGGAGAGGTGGGCGCCGCAGGGAGTGGAGTGCATCATTTTTCCCTCCAACTCTACTTTGATTTAATCCCTGCCTTCCCCTTCACTGTTTTGATCACACAGCATTGCCCTTTGATGTGAAGGGCAGTGTTTGTCACTGGCCACCCGGGTGTTTCCTTTCTTCCTGGTGGTGGAAACTGAATAAAGAATCGTGCACCTTGTGTCTTTCACTGTGTCTCACACCTGCACACACACAACATGGGTGCTGGGGAAAAAATAAGCACTACCGCAGTTAGGTGGTAGTGTAGGGGTAATAAGAAAAATAAAATAAACAGGAGATGAAACAGGTCCAGGCAGCAGGCTGTGGAGGGGGTCGTTAGGGCCGACTGCCTGCCCCTCTTCCGCGGTTATGTTAGAGCCCAGGTGTCCTTGGAGAAAGACCACGCGGTGTCCACCAACACCTTGGAGTTGTTCAGGGAGAGGTGGGCGCCGCAGGGAGTGGAGTGCATTATTTCCCCCTCCAACTCTATTTTGATTTAGTCCCTACCCTCCCCTTCACTGTTTGATCACACAGCATTGCCCTTTGATGTGAATGGCAGTGCTTGTCACTGGCCACTCGGGTGTTTTCTTTCTCCCTGGTAGTGGAAATTTGAATGAAGATTCGTGCACCTTGTGTCTTTCACTGTGTCTCACACCTGAACACACACACCATGGGTGCTGGGGAAAATATAAGGACTACCGCAGTTAGGCGGTAGTGTGGGGGTATTAAAAGCAAAAACTAAAAAAAAACAGGAGGTGAAACAGATCCAGGCAGTGGGCCGTGGAGGGTGTCATTATGGCAATTGCCTGCTCATCTTCTATGGTTACGTTAGAGTCCGGTGTCTCTGGAGAAGGAGCACGCGGTGTCCACCAACACCCTGGAGTTGTTCAGGGAGAGGTGGGCGCCGCAGGGAGTGGAGTGCATTATTTCCCTCTCCAACTCTTCACTGTTTGATCACACAGCATTGCCCTTTGAGAAGGGCACTGCTTGTCACTGGCCACTCGGGTGTTTCCTTTCTTCCTGGTGGTGGAAAATAAATAAAGATTTACACATTTGTTGTTCTTCACTGTGTCTGACACCTACACACAGGCGACAAAAAAAATAGGAGTCTCAGACATCCCATTCATTCTGACAGCTGGCTCCGAGGGAATTGGACTAGTGTCAAGGATTCTCCACCATGTAAATAAAGTGTGACATGTGTTGGGATACTGGCCCTAATGGAGTTATTTCAAATACTATTCTTTGTTATTCTGTTGCCTTTTAAATTTGAACTCTGTGCCGTAGTAACATTACACACTTGCACATTAGTGTAGTTGGAAATAACTGAAAACTCAAGACATAATTAGCGAAATCTTATGCCTGCAATAGTAGGATGCCTTCATGCATTTCTTTGTGGTGCACCATATAGAATTGTTACAGCTGAATACCAAAAAAAAGGAGTAGAAATAGGTCCAGGCACCCTCCTTGGAGGGTGTCGTTATGGTCGATTGACTGCCCCTCTTCTGCAGGTATGAGAGAGCCCAATTGTCCCTGGAAAAGGAGCATGCGGTGTCCACCAACACCCTCAAGATTTTCAGGCAGTGGTGGGCACTGCAGGGAGTTGAGTGCATTATTTCCCCCTCCAACTCTGTTTTGATTTACTCCCTGCCCTCCCTTTCACTGTTTGATCAGGCAGCATTGCCCTCTGAGAAGGGGATTGCTTGTCACTGGCCACTTGGGTATCTCCTTTCTTCCTGGTGTGGAAATTGAATAAAGATTTGTACACCTTGTGTCTTTCAGTGTCTCTCACACCTGCACGCACATATCATGGGCAAAAAAAATAACCAGGAGAGGAAAATAAAAGCACTAAAATATATAAACAGAAGTAGAAACAGGTCCAGGCAGTGGGCCGTGGAGGGTGTCATTATGGCTAACTGCCTACCCCTCTTCTGCGGTTATGTGAGAACCCAGGTGAAGGAGCATGCGGTGTCCACCAACACCCTCGAGATTTTCTGGGAGTGGTGGGCACTGCAGGGAGTGGAGTGTATGATTTCCTCCTCCAACTCTATTTTGATGGAATCCCTGTCCTCCCCTTCACTGATCACGCAGCATTGATCTTTGAGAAGGGCACTGGTTATTACTGGCCATTCGGGTGTATCCTTTCTTCCTAATGGTGGAAATTGAATAAAGATTTGTACAGCTGTTGTCTTTCACTGTGTCTCACACCTGCACACACACACACAACATGGGTGTCGGGGAAAATATGAGCACTACCACAGTTAGGCAGTAGTGTGGGGGTTTTAAAAATATATATATATATAACCAGGAGACTTAGAGTCTCCTCAGAAAAAAAATATAAACAGGAGTATCTGGAGGGGAGAGGGTAGGTCAGAAGACCTCCCCGTGGGTCTGCTCCTGGGCCTGACCAAACTGGCCATAACCAGGTTTAGGCGACGGGCTATGGAGGGGGTCGTTATGGCAATTGCCTGTCCCTTTTCCACAGCTACATTCGAGCCAGGGTGTCCCTGGAGAAGGAGCACGCAGTATCCACCAACAATCTCGAGCTGTTCAGGGAGAGGTGGGCACCACAGGGAGTGGAGTGCTTTATTTCCCCTCCAACTCTATTTTGATTTAATCACTGCCCTCCCCTTTACTGTTTGATCATGCAGCATTGCCTGTTGAGAAGGGCACTGCTTGTCACTGGCCACTTGGGTGTTCCCTTTTTTCCTGGTGGTGGAATATAAATAAAGATGAACATACGTGTTGTTTTGCACTACAAAAAAAAGGAGTATCCGGAGGGGGGAGGGTAGGTCAGAGGACCTCCTCGTGGACTTGGCCAAACTGGCCATAAACAGGTCCAGGCAGCAGGCCATGGAGGGGGTCGTTAGGGCCAATTGCCTGTTCCTCTTCCGTGGTTATGTCAGAGTCCGGGTGTCCCTGGAGAAGGAGCACCCGGTGTCCACCAACACCCTCGTGATTTTCAGGGAAAGGTGTACACTGCAGTGAGCGGAGTGTTTTATTTCCCCCCCAACTCTATTTTGTTTTTATCCCTGCCCTCCCCTTCATTGTTTGTTCATGCAGCATTGCCCTTTGATGAGAAGGGCACTGCTTATCACTGGCCACTCGGGTGTTTCCTTTCTTCCTGGTGGTGGAATATAAATGTACACAGAAAAGAGAAAAAAAACAGGAGATTAAATAAAGATTTACACACTTGTTATTCTTCACTGTGTCCTACACCTGCACACACATGACATGGGTGCTGGGGAAAATATAAGCACTGCCGCTGTTAGGTAGTTATGTGGGGGAAAAAAAAGAAAAAAAAGAGAGAAAAAAGAAAAAAATAAACAGGAGTATCAAAGTTGCTGTTCACTCTGCAAGCTGGCTCTGCTGGAACTGGATCAGTGTCAAAGACTCTCCATTTGTGTCAGAAAACTGACTGTGCTGGCTGGATCACAGTCGGTATGTTACTGCTTTTTGTGGGGGGAGAACCTGATTCCTGAACTGGCTGGATAATATAACCAGTTTGTTAACCGGTATTCCTTCTTTATTGAGGACTGATTTCTAAACTGCCTGATCAACACCGTCAATGTGTTTCAGGTGTAACTCAGTTCTCATTCAGGAATTGTTGTTTCACTGGCTGGTTACAGTCTGTGTGTTACTCTTTTCTCTTTTACTTTGAGAAAAGGACAATGTTGATTTTGTGGCAGGGCTTAGCCCTTTGACTTTAGTTTTCTATGTTTTTTTGTATGTGTCTTCACTGTTTTTTGGTAGTTGGACTGAGCCCTTGTGAGAAAATACAACTTTCCAGATGAGCTGATCCTGTGGGTAGGCCTGACCTTAAGACTTGGCCTCTGCAAAGACTGATTACCTGCATGTTTGCTGGGAGGTGAGTACTTGCTGCATTCTGGAGTTCTCTCTGCATTGTGGAGTGGACCAAGCCCCTGTGAATTAACTGCACCTTTATAAAGTACTGTGTTCCTGTGAGTGGGCCTGGTCCTTTGGGTGGACCAGGCCTCTGAAGACTGAACACCTGTATGTGTGGTATGGACTCTGCCTTTGGGTATGGACCAAACCCCTGGAGTCAACTGCAGCCTCACAATGCACTGTGTTCCTGAGAGTGGGCCTGGTTATCCCTGGAAAGGCCAGGCCTCTGTGGAGACTGAACACCTGTGTGTGTGTGCTGGGAAGTTAGCATTTGCTACATCCTGGAGTTTGGGTGTGGACTCTGTCTTTGTACTCGAAACTGTATTGAGGATTTTGTGAATTCTGTTACTGTATGTGGATTTTGCAATTAATTATGTTTGTGTGGGCAAGATTGGGCTAGTCAGTATGTGGGGTGGCTGGGAGCTGGAGGATCAATGATCGGACTGGGGGAAAGCGGATTGGGGGGTGGGTCTATTAGTATGCAGGGTGCTGGGGGCTAGGCAGCCAACAGCATGCCCATAGGAAAGCTGATCAAGGGAGCGGGAGCCAGTACACGTGCTGGTTGGGGACTGGAGGGTTGATGACTGGCCTGGAGGAAAGCGGGCTGGGAAGAGCCTGTCAGTATGTGGGGCAGGCAGGGTCAAGCAACTGATCGCGTCCTCGCAGGAAAGCCGGTACAGGGCAGGCTGGTCAGTATGTGGGGAGGCTGAGACAGGCTAATAGTAATACCCTGTAATAGTAATTTTAACATCACTGGGTCATCGAGTGTTATCCCCACTCCCTCCCAGACTGTTTTACTGGGTGCCTTGGCCCTGGTGTTGGGAGAGGAGTGGGGCCTCGAGCCTCCACCACCTGATGACTAGACCACAGGCATTCTAGGAAGGGGTGTGCTGGGGACGTTACCATCAGTGACCCTGGGGGTGGGGTCGCTGGAGGTTTGAGGACAGTTGGCGGTGCCAGACCAATCCTCACTCTCACGGTGGGGGAGGGGCTGGTGACCGAGGGCGACTGCCCAGAGGAGGGTTCAGGCTTGGTGGTGGACACGTGGACTCTGTCTCCAGCAAAGGTTTTGACTCCCAAGTTTTGGCTCCCAGGTGCCCCTCAACTCAGCTCCCCCTCATCCCCCTTGGGGAACTTTGGGACTTTGTCGAGGAGATGCACTGTCACTGAGGTAGAGCCCAACTAGCACTCGACCACTGGAGCTCCTTTGAGCTGGTATGCTGATTGGTCCAGGCTGCTCGCCAAGCACCTAGGCTGGACATAAACAAGTGAAAGCGAGTCAGTAACTTCCTTTGCACACTACTGGTGAGGACAAGGGACGTCTACCACCCCCCCTCACCCCCGACCTTGTCCTCCCAGTAAATGTATATAGAGTTCATTGTATTGGTGGTGGCTGCACAATACAGCTAACATTAAGACGATTATAACTAGCCTCAACATCAACTGCAGCAGGGAGTCACAGCGCAGATTCCAGACCTTCTTGGGTCTTCGGGACAGGAGGTATGCGGTGTAAAACCCATACCACCCTGGGAGACAAAGCCACCTGGCTCCTGGAGAGTCAGCTCACCCGCAGATCAGGCTGGGTAGCTATCTTGTTGGCCCCACATTTTCAGCCAGAGATCTTGGGGGTCAGGGAGCCTGTGCCAGGCCATTTGCTTCGGGGGGGGGGGTGGTGCTTCACTTTGTGAATGTCTATGCTCCAGTAGTCAGACTGAGGCAAACACGCTTCTACAAAGAAGTGTCCACTCATCTCGCCTTTATCGACAAAGGCCAGTGCATTGTCCTCAGGGGAGATTTTAACAGCATCCTTCAAGGACAAGGACCACAGCAGTGCCCAGTCTGGTTTAGTGTAGAGAAGAAGGTTGGGGAACTTGGTTAAGTCCTTCGACCTGGTCTGGCAGAATCTCTATCCTGACTCCATCGCCTTCACCTTTGAGAGGCCTGGAGTCAGAGCGTCCAGAATCAACCGCCTGTATGTTTCGTGGACGTACGCCTCCTGCTTTCCGGTGGCCTCCATGCGGCAGGTCTATGCACGGCCCATCACCTGGTGTGGGCGGAATTCCTTCCGTTTGGTACCCAATTCGAATCCATGTACTGGCACTTTAACTACCCGTTGTTGGAGGACGAGCGGTTCTGCAACTCGTTTCATGGCTTCTGGGGCTGCTGGAGAAGGAAGCAAGGCAGCTTCCCTCTTTGAGGCTCTGGTGGAACATGTGCAAGGCTCACGTCTGCATTTTCTGTCAGGACTATGTGAGGGGGTCGACAAAGAGGCGGAAATCCAGGATCGAGGAGTTGGAGAAGGAGATGTTCAATCTGGAGTCACGTCTCAGTCAGCCCGATGTGGACCTGGCCCAGCTCCTTGTGCTGCTGGCTGATAATGGTCTCTCATCTTGGATCTGGAGGGTATCAGGGCCCAAATTCATTCCTATTACATGGCCCTGTTGTCTCCAGATCCATCCAGCGAGGATGCTCACAGAGTTCTGTGGAAGGACTTGCCACAGCTCAGCCTGGAGAATGCCAGAAGGCTCGATGCTCCCATCACTTTAGAGGAGCTGACCGGCGCCATCGACCGGCTCTTGAAGGGCAAGTCCCCAGGGCTGTACAAGCTGACTGGAGTTCTTCAGGACATTCTGGGATGTCCTGGGGAGCGACTACTCATAGGTCCTGGGGGCGTGTCTAAATGCCAGAGAGCTGCCCCTTTCTAGGTATCATCCTGCTGCCAAAGAAGGGGGTCCTTTGTTCTCCAAAGAACTGGCATCCAGGCTCCCTCCTTGGCATGGATTGTAAAATTTTCACCAGGGTGTTGGCTTCTCGTCTGGCTTCCGTGCTGGCCCACATGATTTACCTGGACCAGTCCTATACAGTCCCATGCTGGAGGATACACAACAACGTCCATCTAGTCCAGGACCTGATCCATTTCAGTTGTCGAGCGCCTTCCTTCTCTTGACCAGGAGAAGGGGTTTGACAGGGTTGATCAGGAGTACCTGCTAGGGTCTCTGCAGGCAGTTCATTGCTGGGTTTGACTTTTGTACACCACTGCAGAGTGTCTGGTTAAAGTTAACAGGTCCCTGATGGCACCCCTTTGCTTTGGAAGAGGAGTACGTCAAGACTGCCCCTTGCCTGGCCAGCTGAATTCCCTGTGCATGGAGCCTTTAGATTAGATTAGATTCCCTACATTATGGAAACAAGTTCTTCAGCCCAACAAGTCCACACCAACTCTCCGACTCAGACCCACCCAGACCCATTTCCTTATCCTATATTTACCCTGACTAATGCATCTAAACTATGGGCAATTGAGCATGGTCAATTCACCTGACCTGCACATCTTTAGATTGCGGGAGGAAACCAGAGCGCCCAGAGGAAACCCATGCAGACATGAGGAGAATGTGCAAACTCCACAAACAGTTGCCCGAGACAGGAATCGAACCCGGGTCCCTAGCACTGTGAGGCAGCAGTGCTAACCACTGAGCCACTGGGCTGCTTTCTTGTGCCTCTTGTGGAAGAGGTTGTTGGGGCTGGTTCTGCGTGGCATGGGCACGGGGGTGGTCTTCTTGGCTTACTCCAATGACGTGTTCCTCACTTTCTCTGACCTGGAGAGGATGCGCGAGTGCCAGGTGGTGTACTCGGCGGCATCTTCCACCAGGATCAACTGGGCCAAATGTTCTGAACTACCTGTCGGTCCATGACAGGTGGATTCTCTGCTGGAGGAGTTACAGAGGTTCAGCTGAAATACCACCCATCTTCTCTGTCTGGGGGTCTACCTCAGCCTGGCTGAGGAATCCTGGCCAGCCAATTGGCAGGAGCTGGAGGCCAAAGTCTGGGCTCGCCTAAGCCGCTGGACAGGACTGCTCTGAGTGCTATCTTACAGGAGTCAAGTGCTGGTTCACTCCTCAACCTTCTATCCTCCAGTGAAAAAAGTCCCAGCCTCTCCTCACTAAACTCACCAGTCCTGGTAACATCCTTGTTGATCTTTTCAGCACCCTCTCCAATTTGATAATATCCTTCTTAAGCAGGACAACCAGAACTGTGCACAATACTCCAAAATGGGCCTCCTCAACATCTTGTACACACACATGACATCCCAACTCCTCCACTCTATGGTGTGAGCAATGAAAGCAAATGTACTAAACAGGTTCTTTACCACACTGTCTACCTATGACACAACTTTCAAAGAACTACATACCTGAACCCTAGGTTGCTCCGTTTGACAACATTCCCAGGACTCTTCTATTAACTGTGTAAGCCCTGTCCTTGTTCATCTTATCAAAATACAACACCTCGCATTTATCCTAGTTAAATTCCATCTGCCACTCCTTGGCCCATTGGCCCAATTGATCAAGATCACTGTATTTTAGATAACCCTTTTCACTGTCCACTATACCACAAATTTTGGTAGTATCCACAAACTTACTAACCATGCTTCCTAAATTATCATCCCAAACATTTATATAAATGACAAACGATAGACCCAACATTAATCCCTACAGAACACCACTGGTCACAGAGTATTCTGTTGTTTAAGATGCTGTCTTTCAAGAGAAGTTAAACTGAGCCTGGTTTGCCCTCTCACAAACAAAAAAGATGTTCTCCCTGGTATTTTGGTCCATATTATCCCTAAACCAAAATTGCTAAAACACATTGTCACGTTGCTGCTTTAGGGAACTTTTGTGTGCAATCGGCTGTTGTATTTCCTACGCAAAGTGAGTACATCTCAAATGATATGCTGCTGTAAAATACTTTACAGCATCAAGTTTGTGCAAGATGATAGTTCCTTTTGCCCCGATATAGTAATGTCATCTACTTCAATCCACATATGTGAACTATTTTGCATCAGTTCTCTTTCCCACTTTCAAAAAGCCTCAAAACTCAAATTTTTAATTTGTATTGCTGCCTGTTCATTTCATCCTGTCTTCTCTCCTCAACGTCTGCTCTCTAAATTCTGTTTGGATTGGGGGATTGTGATATATTAATGTAAAGTCATTTTAAAGCAATGAAGTTATGTTTTGCAGAAAAGTACTATTATGAATCACCAGGGAAGCACACTAAAAACCAAAGTGCACTCTTCCAAAGTCATCACAAAAGTTAATTTTTAAAAAGTATGCAACATTTCTTAATGCATCTTGTTTTCAGATCCAGTTAAATAGAGAGCAGGATTTTATTTTTAACAATTGCTAGAATTACTATTTATTACAAGTAATTAAGTTTCAGCTACAGGTAAACAGTTATAAACTGTCAGCTTATAACACTACAAATTAAAACTCTAAACCCTTACATACACACAGAGAAAGAAAATGGGCAGAGGGAAAAATTGGAAAGACAGTTCAATGGTCTTTGTTTCCAGGTTTTGTTGTTGAGATGATCTTTATGATTCTTCTATGGCCAGTACACTGCTTCAAGGTTTTACTTGGACACTTCCATTGGCTGATAAGAGATATATGGTGGCCAGTTCCCTTATAAAAAC
Source organism: Chiloscyllium plagiosum (assembly GCF_004010195.1). Taxonomy (NCBI): domain Eukaryota; kingdom Metazoa; phylum Chordata; class Chondrichthyes; order Orectolobiformes; family Hemiscylliidae; genus Chiloscyllium; species Chiloscyllium plagiosum. The sequence goes on along the minus strand of NC_057736.1, from coordinate 8,705,715 downwards.
TCTATGACTTATCAGTTAAATGTTACAGCTTATAACAATTGTTGCAGGAAAGATAAACTTGTTACTTTCAGGTTGGGTGAATTTTGACACCAGAGAACAGAGGGACCACTCCCCAGCAAGAGAAGGATTATCACTTCTCTCTCTGTAACTGGCTCCCAGTTCCAAGTTCATCAGTCACTTGGGAACCAATCACACCATTCTTGACAAGCAAAAGATTTCAGTCATTGATAACTGGTCACTACTAGTCCATAGATAAATCAAGTTCTTAATTCTAGCCAGATCTGCATCAATATAGCCCCTTGGCTTTAAAAAGTTCAGGAATTCAAAAGTTTTTTCAAACAATCGGTTCTGATGCTTACCATGGGTGTCATATTACTTGCTTTTAAAATTGCAGCCACCTTTTCAAACACTGGTTTTAAAATAGCACTTTCTCATTTCAGATCATAATTTTGTAAAAGGCACAAAACAAAAAGACATAGTCTTAACTGCCTTCATCTTTAGGGAAATTTTCAAAAGTATGTTTCATTACAAAGCAGGTGATACATAAACACAAGACTTTCATTTGTTTAATCTTTCTCCCTTCTTATACAACTTAAAACAGTTGTAGCATTTTGTAAACATTTAACTTATTCCAACATTTTACTGGATATAATGCATCTGCAATTATTTTATCTTTTCTAGTGGCATGAGTATTTTTTACTTTAACTTGTTGCAACTAAGACTCTACCTGAATTATATGGCATTAGATTTCCAAACTTTTTATTCAAGGCCAGTGTATTTTGATCAGTATAAATGAGCATTTCCTTGTTTCCATGTCAGATATAAATTTCAAAGCAGTGCACAGTAAACACCAATTCCAACTTCTTGCTTTCCACAGGACAATACATCAATTGACATTGGTTTGAACTCATAGAGAAGTACCCCATTGGCTTCTCTATTCATGACTCATCATTTTGTAAGAAGACAGCATCCACTCCCAAATCACTAGCATTAATTGACATTCTGAAAATATCAGGGATGGCTAATATTGCTCCTTTTATTTAGATTACCATCTAGTTTCTCAAATCCGGCTTAGCATTCTGCTGACCACTTTTGCTTTAACAAATTTGTTAAAAGCACAGTTATCCTACTGGAATTATGAACAAATTTCTGATAAAGTCCACGTATTCCTCAAAATGTCCTGATTTCTCATTTCATTTTAGAATGAGATAATCCTATTAAAGCCTTCACTTTTTCTGTTCTTGGCCAGAAAGTAGGTGGGACCAAAACAGTGAATGTTTTTAAAAAGAAGTTAGATACAGGTTTTAGGATTAGAGAGATCAAAGATTATGGGGAGAAAATAGGAACAGGAAGCTGAGTTGGATGATCAGCCAGGATCATACGAGTGGCAGTTCAGGCATAATTCTCACCGAGCCATGGCACACAGTTGAAAACCATTGCAGTAGTTTTCAGGATCTGGACTTCAGGATTACACTTGAGCACTTAATCCAAAGGAATGTAGGTCAATAGTAGCTCCCGTTCAATGCAATCTTAAACAGAAAGATTTTTTTTCCAATCTGAAGTCAGGGAATTCATAGTGCTGACTAAGACAAAAGTTAAATCATCATAAATAGGTTTTATGAAAAATACAGTTGAGGTTTAAGCGAACTTCACTGGATGCTATTTACTAATAATACTAAAATTGTGCCTGATGATGCCTTCCAGATCTGATCCTGAAGGTGGATGAGGATGCTTCCTCAAGCAATGCTCAGACTTCCACACCCCCCATTGTACACTGGTAATCCTAGCATCGATGTGATTGCCTTTCTTGGGCTGCTTGAGTTTCTAGCCATGAAAGATAAGCTAGTGTTAAATTAATCTACATGAAACTGAACTACGATAATATGGAATAATCCAAACTCTTGAGCAGTAATTCCCAGATTAAGGAGTACTTGCAACTTGTTCCAGCCTTTGATCACCATTCACTTTGGAAAGAATGCCAGATGATTAATACAATGTTTAGCAAAGAGGAAATAAGAGCTCAGAAAGAGTCAGGTGTCTCCAGTTTTTTGAATTACACAGTTAGAATGGTTGGTTTTATTTACAAGTAAGGATGGTTCTAGTTCAGTCCCAAGATAGGACCATAACTTGAAGTTTAAGATGTAGAACTACTTTGGGTTAAGGCAGGAAATAGTAAAGGATAAATTGACATTTGTGAAAATAGTTCATAAGCCATTTAACAGTAGTTACAAGGTCAGAGTAATTAGAAAGAAATAAATGGAGAAAATAAATATATGGTAATAATCAGGGGGAGCTTATTTACATGTAAATTGGAAGATCATTAGCAAAAGGTAATTTAGAAGCTTAGCTTACAGAGTGCCTTCAGGACAATTTCTGAAAACAATATGTTCAAGAGCCAACTAGGGAACAATCTTTCTGACACCTGGCAATGTACTAAGAGATAGAAGTAATTATTAACTTCTTACTGAAGAAGTCTGCAGATGACAGCAATCACAGCACAATAGAATTTAGTGTTAGGTTGAAAATGAAAAGTGTGGGTTCATGACTAGTGTTTTAAGCTTAAATAAAAGGTAACTATAAGGGTATGAAGGTTGATCTAGCTAAGGTGAACCTGCACCATTTAATAATTCTCAGCCAAGATTTATCGAAGTGAGAAACAAAGGCTTTTTAAGAAGATTGCATCATGGCTAAATAAGGAAATTAAGGATAGTAGCCAGGGAAAGAGTTGGCCCACTCAAGGACAAAGTAGGGAATCTATGTGTGGAGCCAGAAGAGGTAGGTAAGGTCCAAAACCAATATTTTGTGTCAGCATTCACAAAAGAGAAGGAATTGGTGGAGGATGATCTCGGGGAAGGGAGTATTGAATTCAAAGTTTGTGAGAAGATTTGTAGCTTGGGTGCCCGTTGTTGTGGTTCTGTTCGCCGAGCTGGGAATTTGTGTTGCAGACGTTTCGTCCCCTGTCTAGGTGACATCCTCAGTGCTTGGGAGCCTCCTGTGAAGCGCTTCTGTGATGTTTCCTCCAGCATTTATAGTGGTTTGTCTCTGCCGCTTCCAGTTGTCAGTTCCAGCTGTCCACTGCAGTGGCCGGTATATTGGGTCCAGGTCGATGTGTTTGTTGATAGGATCTGTGGATGAGTGCCATGCCTCTAGGAATTCCCTGGCTGTTCTCTGTTTGGCTTGTCCTACAATAGTAGTGTTGTCCTACACTAGTAGTGTTGCTGTCATCCACATGTGTGGCTACTAAGGATAGCTGGTCGTGTCGTTTCGTGGCTAGTTGGTGTTCATGGATACGGATCGTTAGCTGTCTTCCTGTTTGTCCTATGTAGCATTTTGTGCAGTCCTTGCATGGGATTTTGTACATTAAGTTGGTTTTGCTCATGTTGGGTATCGGGTCCTTCGTCCTGGTGAGTTGTTGTCTGAGAGTGGCTGTTGGTTTGTGTGCTGTTATGAGTCCTAATGGTCATAGTAGTCTGGCTGTCAGTTCAGAAATGTTCTTGGTGTATGGTAGTCCTTTGGGTTGTGGCATGTCCTTAGGCATCTGTTGATGAAATTGCGGGGGTATCCGTTTTTGGCGAGTACATTGTATAGGTGTTCTTCTTCCTCTTTTTGCAGTACTGGTGTGCTGCAGGCTGTTGTGGCCCTTTTGAACAGTGTCTCGATGCAACTTCTTTTGTGTGTATTGGAGTGGTTGCTTTCATGGTTCAGGACTTGGTCTGTGTGTGTGGCTTTCCTGTATACCTTTGTGGTGAATTCTCTGTTCGGTGTTCTCTGTACCATCACGTCTAGGAATGGGAGTTGATTGTCCTTTTCTTCCTCTCTAGTGAATCTGATTCCTGTGAGTGTGGCGTTGATGATCTGGTGTGTGTTTTCTATTTCTGTGTTTTTAATGATTACAAAGGTGTCATCTATATATCTGACTCAGAGTTTGGGTTGAATTTGCGGTAAGACTGTTTGTTCTAATCTTTGCATTACAGCTTCTGCTATGAGTCCAGAGATGGGTGAGCCTATGGGTGTGCCGTTGATTTGTTCATATATTTGGTTGTTGAATGTGAAGTGTGTTGTGAGGCACAGGTCCAGTAGCTTGAGTGTGCAGGACCTGTGCCTCAAACAGAGAACAGCCAGGGGATTCCTAGAGGCATGGCACTCATCCACGGATTCTATCAACAAACACATCGACCTGGACCCAATATACCAGCCACTGCAGCGAACAGCTGGAACTGACAACCGGAAGCAGCAGAGACAAACCACTATAAATGCCGGAGGAAACATCACAGAAGCGCTTCACAGGAGGCTCCCAAGCACTGAGGATTTCACCTAGACAGGCGATGAAACTTCTGCAACACAAATTCCCAGCTCGGCAAACAGAACCACAACAGGGAGTATCGAATTTCTAAGCCATATTGCTATTAGAAAGGAAGAGCTGTTGTGCTCCTAAAAAGTATTAAGGTGGATAAGTTCCCGGATCCTGATGGGATCTATCCCAGAATGTTAAGGGAGACGAGAACAAATTGCTGCAACACTGACAGACATCTTTGTGTCCTGTTTGGCCATTTTGGCAAGAAGAATAGAAAAGCAGTATACTATTAAATGGAAATAGATTTCATAGTTTAGTGGTAGAATCTCTGGTATATGAATCACAGAAACATTATATGCAGGTTAACAAATCTCTTTCAGGAAACGAAACCTGTCATTGTTAAATGATATGGCTTACATGCGACTCCAGGGCCATAACAATATAGCCAAACAAACCACCCATTTTGAATCAATTTCTAGTAAGTCTCAACACAGAAACAAAACCAGACAGACCTTCTGGCATTGGCCGAGACACCAGAAATGACCACAGCAAAAACAACCCAGTTGACCCTACAAAATGCTCTTTACTAACATCTCATGGCTAGTTGATTTGATTTTGATTTGATTTATTGTAGTCACATGTACCTAACAATAGTGAAGAGCTTTGTTTTGTGAGCAGTACTGGTCCATCATTGCAAATAAGGAAATACAGGTCATAGGGTGCCTCAGACTAGTCAAGCAATAGCCCAACATAGTCATACTCATGGAATTGTATCTGAGAAACAATGTCCTAAACACCACCATCACCATTCCTGGTTATCTCTTGTCGCACTGGCAGGACATGGTGGCACATTACTATGTTGTTGGGTATGAGTTGTACTGGGATTCCTCAACATTGACTGGATCTCATAAGACATAGGAGCAGAAATTAGGCCATTCAGCCCATCGCATCTGCTCTGCCATTCAATCATGGCTGATAAGTTTCTCAACCCCCTTTTCCCTGTAGCCCTTGATCCCCTTGACAATCAAAAACCGATCTACCTCAGTCGTAAATATACCCAATGACCTGGCCTCCACAGCCTTCTGTGGATGTGAATTCCATAGATTCACCACTCTCTGGCTGAAGATGTTTCTCCTTATTTCTATTGTAAAAGGTCTTCCCTCTACTCTGGGATATCAAAGCAATTACAGAAACATGGCTCAGGAATGGACAGGACTGGCAGCTTGAAGTCCCAAGATACAAATGCTACAGGAAGGATAGAAAGGGAGGTAAGAGAGGAGGGGAAGTGGCGTTTTTGATAAGGGATAGCAATGCAGCTGTACTGATGGAGGATATTCCCGGAAATACATCCAGGGAAGTTAATTAGGTGGAACTGAGAAATAAGAAAGGGATGATCACCTAAATGGGATTGTATTATAGACCCCCTAATAGTCAGATGGAAATTGAGAAACAAATTTGTAAGGAGATCTCAGCTATCTGTAAGAATAATAGGGTGGTTATTGTAGGGGATTTTAACTTTCTAAACATAGACTGAGACTGCCATAGTGTTAAAGATTTAGATGGAGAGGAATTTGTTAAGTGTATACAAGAAAACTTTCTGATTCAGTATGTGGATGTACCTACTAGAGAAGGTGCAAAACTTGGCCTACTCTTGGGAAATAAGGCAGGTCAGGTGACTGAGGTGTCAGTGGGGGAGCACTTTGGGGCCAGCGACCATAATTCTATTCATTTTAAAATAGTGATGGGAAAGGATAGACCAGATCTAAAAATTGAAGTTCTAAATTGGAGAAAGGCCAATTTTGATGGTATTAGGCAAGAAGTGGATTCTGGGTAATCCAAGATGGAGGATGGGAAAAATTTCTGGCTGGAAGAGCTGCTCCTGTTTTTTTTTTGAGGTATTTTAGGTGTTGGAGGTGATTTCCTCGAATTCCAGGAGCAGCAATTACTGTTTTATATGCTGTTGCATTGTTTTGGAACTTTGGAAAAAAAAAGTCAAAACAACTGCGGTTTAAAAGGGAGAAGAGTAGACAATGGAAGCACATGGTGAGGACAGTGCAGGAGAGAGAGAGAGAGAGAGAGAGAGAGA
>NC_057736.1:8683311-8696545 GCF_004010195.1 Chiloscyllium plagiosum | reverse complement strand
TGGGTGGGTATATGAATAGGAAGGGTTTGGAGAGATATGGGCCGGGTGCTGGCAGGTGGGACTAGATTGGGTTGGGATATCTGGTCGGCATGGACAGGTTGGACCGAAGGGTCTGTTTCCATGCTGTACATCTCTATGACTCTGTGGCTCTATAACTTTCAAAAGCTGATTGGGTGCAGATGTTCGTAGGTAAAGGGACAGCTGGAAAATGCAATGCCTTCAGAAATTAGATAATGAGAGTCCAGAGGAAGTATATTCCTGTCAGGGTGAAAGCAAAGACTGTCAAGATTAGAGTGGTGCTGGAAAAGCACAGCAGGTCAGGCAGCATCTGAGGAACAGGAAAATCAATGAAAAGCCCTTCATCAGGAAAAAAGGGCTTTTGCCCAAAACATCTATTTTCTTGCTCCTCAAATGCTGCCTGAACTGCTGTGCCTTTTCAGCACTACTTTAACCTTGACTCTAATCTCCAGCATCTGCAGTACCTACCTCCGCCAGATGGGAAAGGCTGGTAGATGTAGAGAATGCTGGATGACTAAAGAAATTGAGGTTTGGTTAAGAAAAAGAAGATATATCAGGTATTGACAGGATAGATCAAGTGAATCCTGAGAAGAGTAAAAAATTGTAGGAGTATACTCAAGAGGGAAATCAGGAGTGCAAAAAGGGGGCATGAAATGATTTTGGCAAATAGGGTTAAGGAGAATCCAAAGGGTTTTTACAAATACATTAAGTACAAAAGGGTAATTAGGGAGAGAATAGGGCCCTCAAAGATCAACAAGGCAGCCTTTGTGTGGAGCCGCAGGAGATGTGGGAGATGCTAAACAGGTATTTTGCATCAGTATTTACTGTGGAAAAGGACATGGAAGATATAGAATGTAGGAGAATAGGTGGTGACATCTTGCAAAATGTCCATATTACAGAGGAGGAAGTTCTGGATGTCTAGAAATGCATAAAAGTGGATAAATCCCCAGGACCTGATCAGGTGTACCCTAGAAGTCTGTGGGAAGCTAGGGAGGTGATTGGTGGGCCTTTTACTGAGATATTTGCATCATTGATAGTCACAGGTGATGTGCTGGAAGACTGGAGGTTGCTAACGTGGTGCCACTGTTTAAGAAAGGTGGTAAGGACAAGCCAGGGAACTATAGACGAGTGAACCCGATGTCAGTGGTGGGCAAGTTGTTGGAGGGAATCTGGAGGGACAGGATGTACATGTATTTGGAAAGGCAAGGACTGATTATGGATTGTCAATGTTGGGTTGGGATATCTGGTCAGCATGGACAAGTTGTGCTGAAGGATCTGTTTCCGCGCTGTACATCTCTGTGTATCTGTGACTCTGCTCTAAGGCTGTGCCCTCAGGTCCTAACCTCTCCTACCAATGGAAACATCTTCCCAACATCTACACTGTTCAGGCCATTCAGTATTCTGTATGTTTCAAGTCAATCCCCACCACCCCTCATCCTTCTAAACTCCATAGAGTATAGATCCAGAGTCCTCAAATGTTCTTCATATATTAAGCTTTTCATTCCTGGCACCATTCTAGTGATCCTCCTTTGGACATGCTCCAGGGCCAGTACATCCTTCCTGAGATATTGGGCCCAAATCTGCGCACAATACTCCAAATGTGGCCTAACCAGAGCCTTATAGAGCCTCAGAAGTATATCCTTGCTTTTATATTCAAGTCCTCTCAAAATAAATGCCATCATTGCATTTGCCTTCCTAACTACTGACTCAACCTGCAAGTTTACCTTGAGAGAATTTGGGGAAGAACTCCCAAGTCTCTTTGCACTTGAGACTTCTGAACTTTCTCCCCTATTAGAAAATTGTCCATGCCTCTGTTTTTCCTAGCAAAGTGCCTGACCTCATACTTCCCCACGTTGTACTCCATCTGCCAGTTCTTTGCCCACTCTCCTAACCTATCCAAATCCTTCTGCAGCCTCCCTACCACCACAATGCTATCTGTCCCTCTACCTATCTTTGTATCATCTGCAAACTTAGCCAGACTCATTAAGTCTCATGGCACATGTTAAACATGGATAAGGAGACCTGTTGCTGATTATCATGTACCATCCTCCTCTAATGGTCTCCAGAATTACTGATACTAGTCTTCAGCCAAATCGATTCACTCTAGGTGATATCAAGAAATGGTTGGAGGCACTGAACATTACAAATACTTAGGTCCCTGACAACATTCCAATCGTACTGAAAACTTGAACTCCAGACCTTTTGATACTTAACATGTACACCTATTTTACATCTCTATCTCTCCTTTCCCACCATTCGTACTCTCCTTGTCTTTTTCTCTGGGTGTCCTTATCATCTGTAGCACTCGTTCCTACTGCCTCTTTTTCAACAGCTTAAAAATATCATTTTCTATTCCTATTCTATTCTAAAGTTTTTTGAAACTTGAAACATTACTCTGTTTCTCCAAAGATGCTACCAGATCTACTGAGTTACTCAAGCAATTTTTGTTTTATTTCACATTCCATTACCTACAGTCTTTTGTTTTTATAAGAGTAAGTAGAATTCTTCACCATCCCCTTTAGTTTGTGTGACCAGGAATGTTAATAAAGGGGTAGTATGTGTGGCTACTGAAGATAAAATGAAAGTTCCAATACTTTCAGCTTTAGAAAATGGTCATAATGATTTTTAAAGTAGCAACAAACAGTGAGCCAGATGAGATTTGCAAAGTTGCAGAAAACAAGAAAATCTGCACTTCAGCAAAGTCTTTCAGTAGTACTCAAGCATAATAATGATATTCTACTTTTGAATGAGAGTCGAGAGAATGTAGAAACCTCATGTTCCCAGCATACTGTCAGAAACAGAAATAATCAACTTTGAAATTCTTCTTTTACTGTCTTCTTATCCAAAATGTTTTGCAATAACAACAAATGTGGTTTCAACCATCTTGACAGCAAATCTTCCAGTGCCAAAAGCAATCCCTGAAGGGATTTTTATTAATGATTTGCAGACCTGGTATGAGACTTGAAAAGTGAATCTATACTCTGCACTCTTCCTGATGATCCACTCCTCTCTTTATCCTAAACTTGAGTATATGGCATAAGAACCTTAAGGTGTCGAAAAGTGTGGCACTGGAAAAGCACAGCAGGTCAGGCAGCATCCAAGGAGCAGGACAGTCAATGATTCGGGCATAAGCTCTTCATTGAGACCCTGCTTGTGCCCAGAACTTTGAGTCTCCTGCTCCTCAGATGCTGCTTGACCTGCTGCGCTTTCCAGTGCCACACTTTTCGACATCTGATCTACAGTCCTCACTTTCTCTGAACCTCAAGATGTACCCACTTCTGGTCACCCAGTCATTGGAAGGATATTATCAAGTTGAAGAAGTTTCAAAAGATATTTATAAGGATGTTGCCTTGTATGGAAAGTTTGAGTTATAAAGAAAGGGTGGATAGGCTGGCACTTTTTTCTCTGGAGCATAGCAGGTTGAGAGCTGACCTAATAGAAGTTTATAAATTAATGACAGATATAGACAGAGTTGATGGTAATTGTCTTTTCTCAAAGATGGGGAAATTCAAGACTGTGAATGTGAGAGGAGACATTTAAAAAAGACATAGGAGGCATATTTTTTTACACATATGGAATGAACTTCCTGAGAAAGTGGAGGATGCGGGTACAATTACAATGTTTAAAAGACATTTGGATGGATAAATGAATAGAAAAGGTTTAGAGGGATAGGAGCCAGGAGCAGGCAGTTTGGGATTCTGTTCGGCAAGGTCAGTTTCCATGCTGCATGACTCTATTACTCTATGTCATTATACTGTTACTATAGTTAAATGTTGATATATCTTAGCTCTTCCTGGATGGTGCAACTTCATTATTCATTGGTCTTTTGTTGTCAAATGATGTTTTTCAACAGAAGATATTATGCAAGAAGGAAACTAATTGGTGCCCAGTCAAGATGAACTGGTACCCTCTCAATGAACACCCACTTCATACTGATGTGGCAGGCCGCTGGCAACAAATCTTTTAAACCATAGGATTTTAAGTGATGTTATTAATCAACTAATATAATTTCAGCTGCTGAAAGTAGTTTCAGGCCAGTCTTCAGCCATTGCCTTCCTACATCATTTCAAATGACCATTGCAGGGACATTCTTACAGAACAACAGACTTCAGAAGGAGATGGTGGATTAGAAATACATTCAGTTAAATTGAAATACTTTAGTGAAATGTTTCAATTGAAAGTATGCAGAAAATAGTTTCTATTGATGATGTTGCAAACTTAGAAAATAATGGAAGAGATGTAGGCTTGGAGTTTAATGAACATTGGGTATGTGCCTCTGGGGTATGCTGTGATGTACCTATGATTTCAGTCATCACATGACAGAAGACTGCTGGAAGACTGAAGCTGGTGCAAGTGAGATCATTGAGCTCTACTGCATTATCTTCATGTACATATTATGAATAAACATTAGCATCATCGAGCCATAGAGATGAATAGTCCAACTCGTCCATGCTGACCAGATATCCTAAATTAATTTAGTCCCATTTGCCAGCACTCAACCCATATCTCTCTCAACTCTTCTTATTCATACAGAGGAACCTTGATTATCCGAATATCAATTATCCGAATATCGGATTATCTGAAGGAAATCTCGAGGTTTCCAACAGTGATTACGTCTTTTGTTTACAGTTATTAAACAGGCACTGTCTCCAAATAACTGACCACCAGCGCTCTCTCTCTCTTCCCCCCCCCCCCCCCACCCCCCACATTTCTCTGGAGTTCTACACAGGGGTGTACTCTAAACCCTCCTTCCCCAGATAATCTCTCCAACATTGTCCTGTACAGGGTAAAGGTCAAACCTGTCAAAACGTTGCAGTAAAAATTTGTGTGTGTGCGTGTGTGTTATTTGGAGACTTACCCCACAAAAGCAGCAGCAACAGCGGCAGCAGGATCTTGTTGCTAGTGTACAGTCTGGCTGCCCTGGAGAGTGGGCGGGGGCAGGGTGCAATGTTGGATGGGGTTGGTGGGGTGGTTGGGGGCGGGTGGGGAGCAGTGTTGGACAGAGTTGGGGACGGGCGGGCAGGGATGGGGCAGAGGGCAGGGACTTGTGCGTGCTGAGTGCTGCTCAGTCTTCTGACCTGGGAGCAGACTTAAAAAACTCTGAGCCCCAGAGGAAAGGCACTTCGACAATTCACCGAATAATCGATTATCTGAATGAAATTGTGCCCGCCCATCTCGTTCGGTTAATCAAGGTTCCCCTGTATAATCATCCAGATGCCTTTTAAACGTTGTAATTGTACTAGCCTCCACCACTTCCTCCGGCAGTTCATTCTGTACATGCACCACCCTTTGCGTGAAAACGTTGCCCCTTAGGTCCCTTTTAAATCTTTCCCCTCTCACCCTAAGCCTATGACCTTTAGTCTGGACATCCCCACTCCAGGGAAACGACCTTGTCTATTTACCCTATCCATGCTTGTTTAAAATAAGTCTAGAAATCTGACCTGAGCTTGCATGATGTACAGAAGAACCCATACTAAATAAGAACACCGGCCACTAACGAGCTGATAAGTGACATTCTCTGATGGGAAGTATGCAAGATTCTAAAATTGTTGGAGAAACTCAGCAGGTCTGGCAACATCTGTGGTGAGAAAGTCTGCTGACAACATCTTCAGAATTATACTGAACAATAATTCTGTTTTGTTCTGCAGATGCTACCAGATCTGCTCAGATTTCCAGCAATTTCTGTTTCTGATTTCCAGCATCTGCAGTTCTTTGTTTTATTTTATCATAACAACTGTTTGAAATTGCCAGAGAAAGATTCAGGAACTAGGACAAGAACTAAATGAAAAGGAATTGTATGTTAATAATAAGTAGCAATCTTACCCTAGTGCACTGTACAAGAAAATCTTGAACAACAAAGTTACCTTTAACAATCAATGCTGCAAAGTTAGACACTCCTGCTCCACTTTCAGACTGAATCACACAACGATACAGGTCCTGGTTTTGCTTTGTCAACTGTTGTAGTTGAAAGATTGCAATTAGTATTGCAGGGTTGATGCTTTCTGGCTGTGCTGATGGGTTGATTACGCCTCCGTGCTGTCTCTGTTAGTGAAATCAATACAATAATGTTAAAATATAACAGCAATTTAGGGAGAAAATGTGCAAAATGTTTAATCAGGTGGTCACTCAAACAGCACAACTTGTTCCAACGTACAGTAGTTTTGACTTTGCACTGATATAAATCGTATGGTGTATTTTGGACATAATGACATTCAAAGCACAAATAGTGGAGGGTGGTAAACCTCATAGTAATTTTACAACACACCAAATAACTTCATCCGGACTCCATATTATGGAGGAAAAGTTTCCATTGATACTCTGGGATTTTTTTTAAAAGTAGTTTTATGCTACTACCAGTGTGGCAATCGTTGCTGTGATGCTAGAGTTGAAGAAGCAGAAATAATTTGACTGTCATTGCACCAGGACCTCAACACGAAACTCGTCCCACTGTGGAAACTCCAAACTACAGTTCTTGTGTGGCTTTCTGTCATTGCTGTGGGATATAGGTGAATTAATGTTATTTCTGCAATTATAAGTTCTGATACAGAGTAAATGAATTCACATTAGTTTGGGATTGTTTCGGACGAGAGCTGACTTAGCAAAAATGAGGAAACATATAATCCGTTAAAGAAAATGGTATGTTAGCATGAGACGTGATTACAGAACAATGGTGGATGTATGGGCAAACAGGAAAAACATCTGTTTCCCCACTTGTACAGAGACACAGGAACAAACCCCAATTAAAAGGGCTTAGTGATAAGATGCTGTGAGGGGCAGCGCAGATGGAGGGAGTAGAAAATGGTAAGCAAAGGATGGGATGACGTCAAACAACCTTATAGGAGGCAGAGATAGACATTTGTCACTGACAAGGCCGGATAAATAGAAGTTGTGGGATCAGTCTTAAGGAAATGAATGACGTAAGCAGAGGATGGGGGCAAACAATGGAATAAGGAAAACATGTGGGAAAAAAACTGTATAAATTGCGAGAGTTTGTTGGATTTGATGTGCATTTGTCATTGCCTTACCTGGCATTAGACATGGCACCCACTTGCAAGTGTACAAATAAACGACTCTGTTTCAGATTTTTGGTCTCGGACTGAAATTAATAAAGTGAGTGAGCTTTTGTTTCTCACATTGCAAATGTAGGTCAGAGTGAGAAGGTGTGAACTGATTAATTAGAAGCAGTATAAGTATCAGCTGTGACTCAGTCAGTAACACTGCCTCAGCCCCCAACATGAGCACAGCAGGCCCACCTCCAAACACAAGCACAATGCCCTTCTTAAGTTTCAGACCCCAGTTATTAGGCTGAAGCCCCCCTCCAGAGTTTTGAGAAAAGTCTAGATCTGTTATTGATCTTTTTTCTGACATTAAACCAATGACTCATATGCTATTTTGGGTATAAATTAAAGATCCAAGAAACTACTTTGAAGAAAAACAGGGATTTCTCCATTCTATTCTGACCAGTATTTATCACTCTCCAACATAATAAAAACCAATGATTTAGTTACTATCACATTGTAGTATGGGTACGTGTAAATTGGCTGTTGCAATTTTTGCATCACAAGCTAAAATCATATATATAAAATACTACACATCTCTTGAAAGCAGTATGATGTGTTGTCTGTGTGTTGATCAACAGAATGAATTAATCTTTTCTTTATCTGTTCACCAAGTGAGTTTCAAATGGTATGAGCTGAAAACTGCTTTGTACTTGTTGACAATTACGTAATCGCTATTTAATTGTGTGAGGTAGGCAGAATATAAGCTTAGAAGATCTGATACTCAGATTAAGCAGGTCTGTAAAGCTATACAGCAATGTAGATAATTAACCAATCGATTCTATTCATTTTCAGATCCAAGAGGCATAGTCATTTGCTGATGGGGAGGGGAGCCTTTCTTATTTAACTCTAGGGGACCTGTAAGTCAATGACCTAATGGGCTCCGGGTCATAATTTTTTCTGTCTTGTTGGAGAAATTTTGTGTTTGGCAAATGTGTGGCACCTATATTACCTGCTCTTTCAGCAACAGCCTGACCTGCTGAATTTTTTTGGCACTTTCTATTTTTATTAAATCTGAATGTTACCAAGTCTTCTGCATTTAGACATGGACTACTTCAGTAGTACTAACTGAATCTGTTAATTACAACTGAAATAAGTGTCTTTCACAGGGGCTGGTGAATGGATAAAATGGTGCAGTTGTTGTTTAATTTTTTGAGAGTTTGAAATGATCCTTTAAAAGTGTAAAAACTGTAATCTTACATTTCGAAGAATAATGGTTTGAAAAGCAGAAATGTTTTGTTTCATGCAATTTAGCTGTTAGAGGTGTTAACTCTCAATGACTGCTTGACAATTAGTTGATGTTTTAATCTTTCTCCGTGATCTATAATTGGTCTGGAGATTGAAGGGATGCCAAAGATAAACTTCAGTTATTAAAGTTGATTGATGTAAAACAAACTTACTTACCTGCAAGGAAAGACTTTGTGCCTTAGTCATTTGTCCACTTGTAACACAATGGAAAGTTACATCCTGCTCAGAGTTCATCTCCATATCTCTGAGTGGCTGAAAGTGTGTGGTGTTAGCTACAAACGGAAATAGAGACTGATCATTCATGCTTTCACTGAAAGCTTTTGCATGACAATTAGGACAGTGGCTAAAATATGTGTTAAGTTTAGAATTGGATAATTGTAATAATTTTCTGGGCATTTCTATCTAAATCTAAACCAAACAACATAATAGAATCTTTCATTCTTTCTTCTGTACATTAAGTTCTCATCAACATCAAAGCAGATATTAAAACTGAAGCATAATATCCCTTATATAGTTTGGTTGATAAATACAGTGTTATGAAATTCAAAGGTGTACTGTACCTTTAAGAGAGAGTGAAAGCTGGCACAGACCTGGAAAGGCACTGAGTGTGCTGAAAAATTTAAAAATGTGACATTTGATTTTGAAACGAATACCTGGAGCTGAGTTGCTATGATTTACAACAAATTTGAATTTGGCCAAACCGTTTAAATTATGCCACAAGATACTAAAATCCAATTGAATTTGAATTTTATTGTTTTGATGACACCAAGCCGATGAGATGGTCCGATGTTTTAGGGTATAACAATCAGATCATTTAAGCAGTTGGCCAGAGCGACAAAGACCACCAACAGACTGCGCCCGCAGAATCACTCTCTGAAATGTACTCGCATATGAAATCTGTGAAGCAGAAGACTGAAGAAAAAAAGACAGAAACATAAAGAAGAATCGATTTTGAATTTTTTGTAAAACTTTATCAGGTTTTCTTGGATCAGTATATTGTTTTAGAGTGGGAGGTAGGTAAATTGATCAGACAAAAGAGGTTTACAGTGTAGATTGTTGTTGTTCAATTTTTTTTTACTTGGACTTAAAGAATAAATTGTTAATTGTTTTTCTTTAAATAGTGGGATTTGGTAGTATTTTTGTCACCCGTAATTTAACAGATTGCAATGCAAGGTGAGCTTTCTGTGTGTTTGGTTTAAATTAGCAGAAGGATTTAGTCCCTGTCGTAACAGTTTGTGGTCTCATGTCTGTGATATGGACAGGCTTAGACAGATCCAGTCTGAGATTTAGACAGATTTGAATAGATTTGGGATAAGAGAAAAGCCCAGTAGATTTAAACATTTGCCATTTAGGGTCCTAGATCTTTAAATAAAACATGGGTGAGACAATTAGCTTAATTTTGGTTACTTGTGATTGGTTAATTTAAAAGTGAGAGAAATGGCTCTTAAAATTGCTAAAGAGGTTCTGGGGTTTGAAGATGATTCCCAAATTTGCCAAGCAAGTTCAGAAAGAAAAGACCATACTCTTACAGTTAGCAAAGAGGTTAGAATTGGGTTTAACCAAGGACAAAAGTAAAGCAGAAATTGTAAGGGAATTATTCAAATAATTGGGTGTGTCTGAGAAACAGACCAGTGTAGTAGAGGTAGAAAAACTTAAGTTACAATTGAGGAAAATGGAGTGAGAAGTTAAACAAAGGGAGAGAGAAGAGAGACAGAAAAAGAGAAAGAGAGAAGGTTTTTAGCTGAGCAAAGAGAGAGAGAAAAAGAGAGAGAATTTGAATTTGAGAAATTGCAACTTAGTTAGCAAAGTCAAGTTAACAGGATTGGGATTAAAAGGGAAGGTATTGATACATGTCAAAACTCTGCCACATTTTGATGAGAAAGATGTCAAAACCTTCTTTATTTCATTTGAAAAATTGGCTAGACCGATGGAGTGGTCCAACGACTTGTGGGTAATGCTAGTTCAGACTAAACTGGTAGGCAAAGCTCGTGAGGTATTTGCCGTGCTGTGAGATGAGGGGTAACGAGATTATGAAGAGGTTAAACAGTGTTTTTAAGTGCTTATGAATTGGCACCAGAAGTATATAGACAGTGGTTCAGAAACATAAAGAAGGAAGCAGGTCAGACTTACATTGAGTTCGAAAGAATTAAACATTGTCATTTTGATCGACAGGTGCTTGCCTTAAAATAGATAAGACCTGTGAGGCTCTAAGAGAGATCATTCTGCTGCAGGAGTTTAAAAACTCACTTCCAGAGATGATAAGAATTCATGTGGAGGAACAAAAGCTCAGGAAGTGAGAAGAGTAGCAGAGTTAGTAGATGAGTACACATTAGTGCATAAGACAAGCTGCCGGCAAGAATTACATCCTGTGAGGGATAGAAGTTGGGAGAAGGGGAGATCCTACACTACAAAACAAAGAGTAAAAAACTTGCGATAAACAGGTTAAAAAGAATCCCATGAGGGTGGAAAGGAGGCAAAAGGCCTCAGGTGTTTCCACTGTGGTAAAGTGGGACACAAAGTGACAGCGCTGGTTGTTAAAGAAAAGATGTGGTAAAAGAAACTAAGCCAGTGGCATTAGTAAAAGTTGTAAAGGAAACCCCAAGAAGAGCCGAGGAGCTGCAGCAGAGTACACAGCCTAGGCACGGGCTAAATATGCAGTTAGTGTCTGATCCCTATAAAGAATTCATCTCCGTGGGTAATGTTTACTCAGAAAGAACAGGGGGAGAAGGGCAAGAAGTTATAGTTTTAAGTGATACAGGATCCAACCAGTTTCTAATAGTAAGAGATGAACGAATTTGCACTCTTTTTGACCTGTCAATCGAGAGAGTGGTGATTTGTGGGATAGTTGTATAGAAATTTAGTGTTCCCCTCTGTAAATCAAGTTGGAGTGCCAACTCAAGACTGGGAAAGATACAGTGGGAGTATTGACAGAGTGCCAGTTCCAGGAATCCAGTTTGCTCTTGGGAATGATTTACCAGGATCCAAGGTGGGAGTAACATCCCTTGTTGTGGAAAAGCACAAGGAAGACCAGGAAACTGAAGAGTTAAAAGAAAAATATCCTGGTATTTTCCCAGACTGTGTAGTAACAAGATCCTACTATCATAAGTCACAGCACAAAGTAAAAACTAAAGAGAGAGATGAAGGAGTTGAGGTTCAGTTAGCGGACACCCTGTTTGATGTAATGGTGCAGGAAAAACCTCCTGAACAGGCAGAGGGTCAGACAGAAGTGTTTAGTCCTGAAAGGCTAATGGACTTGCAACAGCAGGTCAAAATAATAAAAGATATATATAGATGTGAACTCTGAAAAGGAGGCAGAGAATACTCCTGAGGGTTATTATCTGAAAGATAGAATCCTAAGATGAAAATGGAGCCCACGGCACATTAGAGCAGAGGAGAAATGGGCCAAAGTGCACCAGATTGTGTTGCCAGTAGCATACAGATAGGAAGTGTTGCAGGTAGCACATGAACTACTTGTAGGAGGTCACCTAGGGGCACAGAAGACTCAGGCTAAGGTACAAAAACATTTCTATTGGGTCTGGAATGCACAAGGACGTGGTTAACTTTTGCCGTATATGTCATACATGATAAATGGTAGGTCAGCCACAGGCAGTGATAAAACCAACACCTTTGTTGCCAATTCCCGCATTTGAAGAACCTTTCACGCAGGTTATAATTGATTGTGTAGGTCCCGGAGGAGCCCCTAAACAGTTATGACACGGGGTAAACCTTTCTGTTAATTTAAACCAGATGTACAGAAAAGCTCACCGCATAGAACATAGAACATAGAAGAATACAGCGCAGTACAGGCCCTTCGGCCCTCGATGTTGCGCCGATCCAAGCCCACCTAACCTACACTAGCCCACTATCCTCCATATGCCTATCCAATGCCTGCTTAAATGCCCATAATGAGGGAGAGTCCACCACTGCTACTGGCAGGGCATTCCATGAACTCACGACTCGCTGAGTAAAGAACCTACCCCTAACATCTGTCCTATACCTACCCCCCCTTAATTTAAAGCATATTGCAATCCATTAAATTATGAGTGACAAAGAACCAACAAATCTTACTATTTAAAGAAAAAAAATTAACAATTTATTCTTTAACGCAGTCTGTTGGCGCAGAGCTTTTTGCTGCTCTGGCTAACTGCTCAAATTGTCTAATTTTTATACCCCAAAATATCAGACAGTCTCATTGGCTTGATGTCATCAAAACAGTAAAATTCAAATTCGATTGGATTTTGTTATCTTGAGGCATAATTTAAGCCGGCCAAATTTGTATTTGTTGTGTATCATTGCAACTCAGTTCCAGCTATTTGTTTCACAACCAAATGTTACGTTTTAAAATTTTTCAGTACACTCTGTGCCTTTCTAGATCTGTGTCAGCTTTCGCTCTCTCTTAAAGGTACAGTTCACCTCTAACTTCATAGCAGCAGTTAGTCTATCCACATTGGCACCAACGACATCGGTAGGAGGAGGGCTGAGGATGTTAGGCAGGCTTTCAGGGAGCTAGGTTGGAAGCTCAGAGTTAGAACAAACTGGTTTGTTACCGGTGTCACGTGATAGAGAGTCGAGGAATAGGAAGAGGGAACAGTTAAATGCGTGGCTACACGGATGGTGCAGGAGGGAGGGATTCCGGTATCTGGATAACTGGGGTTCTTTTTGGGAAGGTGGAACCTCTATAAACAGGATGGTCTACACCTGAACCTGAGGGGCACCAGTATCCTTGGGGGGAGGTTTGCTAGTTCTCTTGGCGGGGGGGAGTTTAAACTAACTCTGCGGGGGCATGGGAACCTAGACTGTAACTTTAGGGTGCAGGACCTGGAGTGTAGGGAGGTGAGGAACATGGCATCAATCTCAAAGGAGGGTGCCTGTAAACAGGAAAGTGGCTTGAAGTGTGTATACTTCAATGC
>NC_057736.1:8670810-8680889 GCF_004010195.1 Chiloscyllium plagiosum | reverse complement strand
GGGGGGGGGGTAGGTATAGGACAGATGTTGGGGGTAGGTTCTTTACTCAGCGAGTCGTGAGTTCATGGAATGCCCTGCCAGTAGCAGTGGTGGACTCTCCCTCTTTATGGGCATTTAAGCGGGCATTGGATAGGCATATGGAGGATAGTGGGCTAGTGTAAGTTAGGTGGGCTTGGATCAGCGCAACATCGAGGACCAAATGGCCTGTCCTGCGCTGAATTTTTCTATATTCTCAGATCACACGTATGTTGCAAACAAAAATCACTTTATTGTAATTATGCCGGTGAGAGATCAATAGGGTTCAGTAAAGATTTACAAGGATGTTGCCGGGGTTGGAGGATCTGAGCTATAGGGAGAGGCTGAATAGGCTAGGGCTGTTTTCCCTAGAGCGTCGGGGCTGAGAGGTGACCTTATAGAGGTTTACAAAATTATGAGGGGCATTGATAGGATAAATAGGCAAAGTCATTTCCCTGGGGTCGGAGAGTCCAGAACTAGAGGTCATAGGTTTAGGGTGAGAGGGGAAAGATATAATAGAGACCTAAGGGGCAACTTTTTCAAGCAGAGGATGGCACGTGTATGGAATGAGCTGCCAGAGGATGTGGTGGAGGCTGGTACAATTGCAACATTTAAGAGGCATTTGGATGGGTATATGAATAGGAAGGGTTTGGAGGGATATGGGCCAGGTGCTGGCAGGTGGGACGAGATTGCGTTGGGATATCTAGTCGGCATGGACAGGTTGTACCGAAGGGTCTGTTTCCATGCTGTACATCTCTATGACTCCCATCTCTGATACCTCACAAACGGCGCAGGAGCAAAACATATCCAGCCCCTCACAACAGCCAACAGGTGATCAGAAGCCATACTTTCTCCCCCTCCACCTAATGTCAGAGAAATCTCAGAGTTCAAGATGGATGTAACCTCAATACCATTTACCACCTGAAGAGGAGGAGGAAACTCTCCCAAGATGCTCCAGGCAGAAGAGCGCCTCTATCTGAGTCTGAGTGGAGGAACCAGACCTGGGAGAAAATGTCCCAGGAGAAACTACAAGACAAAGTATAGGCCCTCATCCATGGACTTAGGGAGGGAGGGATGAATTGACTGGAGCAAGGGCCAGGTAGATCTAATTGAAAATGAGATTCTTAATTGACCCCAGATAACAACTCCAATCACGAAGTCCTGGCTGACATATAAACAGGTGATTCAAAGGGTCTTCTCATTCTGGGGAATGACTGCAAGCTGGCTGGTCGGAGACCTTGCGCTGTGCACATGTAAATAAAGGGTGACTTGGTGATGCAATACCGGCCTCTGTGCAGTTAATTCATATTCATAAGAAGGGAAAGAAATAGAGTAGAAGAGAGAGAGTTAGCCAGAAATATGAAGTAAGATAGTAACAGTTGCTGTAGATGTTTTTTAAAAGCGTCAACAAAGTGGTCCTATAGGAGATGAGTCTCGGGAATTAATTATGGAAAGTAAGGAAATGGTAGATGAATTGAACAAGTGGAAAATTACAACTATCAGGGAAGTAGTAGTAGACAAATTGTTAAAGCTATAGGATGATAAGTTTCTAAGACCTGATGGACCAGCTTACTTCATCAAATGATCTTAAAAGAAGTGGTGAAGGAACTAATTGATGCATTAGCTTTCATTTGCCTACATGTCAAAACTGGAGAGGGACAGCAAGAAAGTACAAGTCAGGTAGTTATGGTTAACTAAACAAAAACTTAGAAAATACCATCAAACTTAAAGAAGAATCATGTGTTTTTATTTGAAGTTTCATACGATCGAAGTTCTTTTGATTTGATCTAATTTATTATTGTCACATGTACGACTTATAGCAAAAGCATTGTTTTGCATGATATCCAGACAAATCATACCTTACATAAGTGCATCAAGGTAGTAGAACACAATGCAGAATACAACTACAGAGAAGATGCAAAGAAACGTCAGCTCTAATATGAGAGGTCCTATTTTAGTTAACCATTGCTAGTTGGCATGTAGTTTCCAGCTTTCTGTTTCCCTCCTGTTTTGTCCAAAGAAATTCCATGTCATAGACAAAATAGAGTCATACATTTATACAACATGGAAACAGACCCTTTCAATGCAACTCGTTCACGCCAACCAGATATCCCAATCTGACCCAGTGCCATTCACCAGCATTTGGGGCATATCTTTCTAAGCACTTCTAATTCATGTACCCAACCAAATGCTTTTTAAATGTTGCAATTGTACCCGCCTCCACCACATCCTCTCTAAGCTTATTCCATAGATACACCACCCTCTGTGTGAAAATATTACCCCACAGGTCCTTTATAAATATTTCCCCCTGACACAAACCCATCTTCTCTAGTTTTGGACATCACTACCCTAGAAAAAGAGACCTTGGCTATTTACCCTTTACAGGCCGTCATGATTTTCAAAAATTCTGTAAGGTCACCCCTCAGCCTCTGATGCTGCAGGGAAAAAAGCCCCAGCCTATTCTGTTAGATGCAATTGTGATCAATTTTATGGCAGGGACATAAAGCAGCTCAAGTTAATCGGGCAGACTCAACATGATTTTCTGAAAGAAAAATCATATTTAACAAACTTATTGTGAGATCTTTGTAGAAGTAACTTCCTGTAGTAGCTAAAGGAAAATTAGTGAATATACTGTTCTTGCATTGTGGGATACAACAGTAACTTTGAATGAAAGGCAGGATGACTTTGCACACAAAACGGATGCCCAGCTCACAGACTGGAGTAGGCTGCATCTCAAGGATGTTCATTTGGTCTCTTAGAAATCATTCACTAAGAACTATGACTTAGAACTAGAACACCACCATCACCATCCATGGTATGGTTCTGTCCCACCAGCAGAGGTGGCGGGCACAGTGTTATACAGTTGGGAGGATGTTACCCTGGGAGTCCTGGTTTTGAAATTTGAATATTTTGGTAAATCTTAATCGGGGGTTTTATCAGACCAGTAATAAAGAAGAGAAAGTAAAAGATAAGTTAGAGAAAGGAGTTGGAAATAGTTGTTCATTAATTATTCTCTGTTAGACTTTTAAAAAATGTTGTTAATTTTTATTTTAAATAGTGACCTTTGGGATAGTTCTTAGCCTCTTGAGTTTCCACGCATTACAGCATGGGGTGAATCTTTTCTGTGTATCGGATTTAAACTGGCAGAGGGTTTTACCCCATGTCATAACAATTTGGGGGCTTTCGTCCAAGATTTGAACTGGTTTAGACAGATTTAAATAGATTTGGGGGTACAAAAATTCCCAGCAGATTTAAACACTTGCAGGTTAGTGTCCTAGCTCTTTAAATAAAACATCGGTGAGACAATTTGTTTCATACCAGTGATTTGTGGTTGATTAAATTCGAAGTGAGCGAAATTGCTCTTAAAATTGCTAAAGAGGTTCTGGGATTTGAGGATGATTCTCAGATTTGCCAAGAAAGTTTAAAAGGAAGGAAAAATGCCATACTTTTAGAATTAGCAAAGCAGTTAGATTTGGGTTTAACCAAGGACAAAAGTAAAGCTGAACTTGTAAGGGAGTTACTCAAACACTTAGGTGTGTCAGAGAAACAGACAAATGCAGTAGCGGCAGAAAAACGTAAATTATAATTGAGGAGAATGGAGTTAGAAGATAAACAGAGAGGAAAAGAGAGAGAGAGAGAGGAAAAAGAGAAAGAGAGATTCTTAGCTGAGCAAAGAGAGAGAAAAAGAGAGAGAATTTGAACTTGAGAAGTTACGACTTAGTCAGCAAAGTCAAGTTAGCAGGATGGTGATTAAAAGAGAAGGTAGTGATATATACAAAAATGTCAAAACCCTGCCACATTTTGATGAGAAAGATGTTGAAGCCTCCTTTATTTCATTTGAAAAACTGGCTAGGCAGATGGAGTGGTCCGAGGATTTATGGGTCATGCTAATTCAGACTAAACTGGTAGGCAGAGCTGGTGAGGTATTTGCTGCGTTGTCAGATGAGGTGGTCAAGAGATCATGAAGAGGTTAAACAAGCTATTTTAGGTGCTTGTGAAGCACATAAACAGTGGTTCAAAAACATAAAGAAAGAACCAGGTCAGACTTATGCTGAGTTCGAAAGAATTAAACATAATCATGTTGAGAGATGGATGCGTGCTTTAAAAATAGATAGGACCTTTGAAGCTCTAAGAGACATCATTCTGCTGGAAGAGTTTAAAAACTCACTTAGAGATAATAAGAATTCACAAGAACAGAAAGTTCAGGAAGTGAGAAGGGCAGCAGAATTAGCAGATGAGTCCATGGTGCATAAGGCAAGCTTCCAGCCAGAATTTTTACTTGTGAGGGATAGAAGTTGGGAGAATGGGAGGTCCTTTACTCCCAAACTAAGAGTAGAGAACACATAAGAATTTATAATAGATTAAAAAAAAGTCCAAGAGAATAGAAAGGAGGTGAAAGGCCTCAGGTGTTTCTACTGTGGTAAAGTGGTACACATAAAGTCACAGCGCTGGTTGTTAAAGAAAGGCACTGTGGGCAAAGATGTGGTAAAAGAAGCTAAGCCAGTGGCATTAGTTAAGGGAGTAAAAGAGACACCAACAAGAGCTGAGGAGCTGCAGGCGAGTACACAGCCTAGGCAGGGGCTGAGTATGGAGTTAGTACCTGATCTCTACAAAGAATTCACCTCTGTGGGTAAAGTTAACTCCAAAAGAACAGGGGGAGAAGGTCAAGAAGTGATCATTTTGAGCAATACAAGATCTAACCAGTCACTGATTCTAAGAGATGAGTGAATATGGACTCTTTTAGATCAGTTGCCTGAGATTGTGGTAATCTATGGGATAAATGGACAGAAATTTAGCGTAGCCCTATGTAAGATCAAGTTGGAGTGCCAACTCAAGATTGGGGAGGGTACAGTGGGATTGATTGACAGATTGTCAGTTCCAGGAATTCAGTTTGTTTTTGGCAATAATTTGGCAGGATCCAAGGTGGGAGTGACACCCTTGTTGTGAAAAAGCCCAAGGAAGACCAAGAAACTGAGGAGTTAAAACAAATATCCTGGTATTTTCCCAGACTGTGTAGTAACAAGATCCCAGTATCATAAATCACAGCATGAAGCAAGAACTAAAAACAGTAAGATGAAGGAATTGAGGTTCAGTTAGCAGGCACCCTGCTTGACGTAATGCTGCTGGAAAAACCTGAACAGGCAGAGGGTAAAAGATAAATGTTTAGTCCTTAAAGGCTAAGTGACTTGCAACAGCAAAACAAAGTGATAAAAGATGTATATGTCAATGCGTACTCCGAATAGGTGGCAGAGAATTTGCTGGAGGGTTATTATCTGAAAGATAAAACCCCAAGACAGAAATGAAGACCATGGCAGGTTACTGCAGAGGAGAAATGGGCCCAAGTGTTACCAGTTGCAAACAGACAGGAGGTGTTATGGGTAGCACATGAACTACTTGTAGGAGGTCACCCAAGGGTACAAAAGACTCAGGTTAAGGTACAAAAACATTTATATTGGCCTGGCAAGCACAAGGATGTGGTGAACTTCTGCCGTACACGTCATACATGCCAAATGGTAAGTAAGCCACGGGGGGTAATAAAACCTGCACCTTTATTGTAATTCCTGCATTTGAAGTGTAGGTCCCCTTCCAAGAACTAAAAGGGGGAGCCAGTACTTGTTAACCATAATGGATGTGTCTACTAGATTATCAGAGGCAATTCCATTATGGAATATCAAGGCAAAAAGGGTAGTAGAGGAGTTAGGTTTCTTCACATGGTTTGGGGGAACCAGAGAGATTCAGTCGGACCAATGGTCAAAGTTTACTGTTAGGCTGTTTAAGAAGGTTATGGATAGCTTAGGTATATAGCACTTTAAATCCAGTGTGCATCATCCTGAATCCCAGAGAGCTTTAGAAAGGTGGCATCAGACCTTGAAGACCATGTTGAGAGCATACAGTCAGGATTACCCAAATGATTTAGATCAAGGTATTCCATTTGTATTGTTTGCAATTAGAGATGCCCCAAACGAATCTACTCAGTTTACTCCCTTCGAGTTAATATTCGGTCATGAAGTGAGAGGACCTTTTGAAATTAATTAAAGAAAAATTGACAGGACCAAAGTCGGAGATCTCACACTTAGATTATGTATTGGAGATGAAGAGACTAAATCGAGTAAGTGAGTTAATTTAACAGCACCTAAAGAGGGCACAGTATAGAATGAAGCATTTAAAGGGTCTGAGACTCAGGCATTTTCCTGAGAGGATGGTACTGTAACCTTCAAGGAGATCCCTTCAAAGTCAGCTTTAGAGTCAGGTGAACTATCTAGTAAAAATGCCAGATGGAGAAAAGGGTATCGGCTATATCATGTGAACATGTTGAAACTGTATTGTACAAGAAAGAAACAACTGGAGAAACAGGTGTTAGTTACTGTCCCACATGAGAGAGGGATTAAATCCAGATGATGTGGATTTTGATGTGCCTCAAAATAAGTTTAAAAAATGAAGAAGTCCTTGAGGAGTGGGATAGGTTAGTAAGCTATCTGTCTCATGAGAATAGAACACATTGAAAGATTTGTTACTGCAGTATAAGAACATATGTAAGTATCAGTTGGGGAGGACTAATGCTATTGTACATGAAGTAGACATAGGAAATACAACACCCCTATCAGCTTAATCCTTTCAAAGCCAGACAGATCTAAATGGAGGTGGAGGCTATGCTTGATGAGGATATCATCGAATCAAACCAGGAGCGAGTGGTGTTCGCAGATCATCTTAGTTCCCAAACTAGATGGGACTCAACAATTCTGCGTGAATTATCAGAAGGTCAACACCACATCACAAAATCGGACTTCTATCCATTTCCTAGATCGGAGGAGTGTATCGAGAAAGTCAGACAAGCCAGTTACATCACCAAGTTGGACTAAATGCATTGTTTCTGGCAGATCCTTTATCAGAGATGGCAAAATAAATTTCTGCATTTGTAACCCAAAATGGGCTATATCAATTTAAAGTGATGCCATTTGGAATGAAGAACGCACCCACCACATTCCAAAGACTCATGAACACTGTTGTGGTTGGGTTAACAAACTGTGCAGTCTCTTTGGCCAATGTAGTGATCTTTAGTAAGTCCTGGAAGGATCACATGGTACAGTTGGCAGAGCTCTTTGAACGACTACAAGTAGCAAAAATGGTAATACACTTAAACAAAACTGAATTCGCGAAAGCAGAGGTGACATTCATGGAACACAACATCCGTCATAGAAGGTTGACCCTCTCGGAACACAAGGTCGAAGGCCATTGAGGAATTTCCATGACCAACCTCAAAGGAAGAGGTACTTTGACTCTTAGGACTCAGCAGATTCTTTCCAAAGTTTGTTCCAAACTTCAGCAGTGTAGTGGCACCATTAACAGATTTGCTGAAGAAGAACACAATATTTCAGTGGATAGAACAATGCGAGGAGGCATTCAACCATTTGAAATCAATATGAACCACCAAACCAGTTTTAGCTATACCAAACTTTTCAAAATCTTTAAGTCGCCATGGATGCGAATGACATAGGAGTTGAAGCTGTACTGCCAAGATGATGATTGGATTGAACTGCCAACTAGTTACTTTTCAAATAAACTCAACATCCAGCAGAGAAAATACTCCATGATCAAAAAAGAACTATTGAGTTTGGTGCTGGCCTTACAACGTTTTAATGTATATGTCACGGATAATATATCGGAGATGATTGTGTACATGGATCACAATCCTCTTACCTTCTTAGAATGCTTTAAAGACAAGAATATAAGACTATTTAATTGGAGTCTTATGTTACAGATTTTTAGTTTAAAAATCATACATGAAGCAGCTCATAAGTATGTAATCACAGATGCGTTAACATGAATTTAACTGATAAAGTTAAGATGAGATTTGTATTTATTCAATGTTATTTATATAGGGAGAAGTTGAGGTGAACTTAGATTAAAGTTATCTATAAGTATTGTGTTAAAGAATAGAAAAAAATGAAGCCATCTTTTCATTATGATGATTTATTTTTTCTTAAGTGGGGAGGTGTTATGAAAGGGTTAGGGGTATTGTACCTCTAAGAGAGGTGAAGGACTAAGCAAGCACACAGAGTTCTGGAGAATTTACAATGTAACGTTTGGACCAGCAACTAGCAGTAGCTGGGTTGTTATGAGACAAAAAAAACAAATTCAAATTCGGCCAGTTTAAGTTATGGCCCAAGATACTAAACTCCAATCAAGTGTGAATTTAGTATTTTGACACTATTAAAACCAATGAAATCATCCGATATTTTGGGATATGAGACCGGGAAAAATTGAACAGCTGGGGGGAGAAATGCCAAGCCATTATCGTATGCAGACTGCCCACAGTATAGCTCTCTTAAAGTGTATCTTAATCTATCAACAATCTGTGAAACAGTAACCCAAAGAAGAAGAGACAGAGAAAGATACAAAAGAGAATATTTGATAGCTGGCTGGTTTTGAAATTTCAATTTTTTTGGTAAATCTTTATCAGACCAGTATTATGGAAGGGAGAGTAAAAGACAGGTTAGAGAAAGGAGTTGTAAATAGTTATTGTCTGTTTAAAAGAAAAAGTTGTTAATTTTTACTTTAGTGACCTTTGGGAAGTTCTTGGCCTCTCAAACATTCAGATTACAGCAAAGGGTGAATCTCTTCGGTGTGTTGGGTTTAAATTAGCAGAGGGGCTTATTGTGTCATAACACAATCAGTAGTCTTTGTCCCCAAGTTATGTTGTTGAGATGATCCTTTTGCCTCTTCTGCTGGCTAGCACATTGCTTTAGTCATCTTTCAGATACTACTAATTGGTAAGAGACACAAGGTGGCTAGTTCCCTTGTAAATAGTCATCGATTTATCAGTTAGAAGAAAAGATAAATTGGTTTACTTCAGGTTTACAGTGAGTTTTGATTGTAGATACCATTGTTATGGACTCAACCAAATCCCCGTAAAATATTGAGAAGATAGTCTAGACCCTAACTTTTTCTTATTTTAAAAAGGTTATTGCAAGGTGTTGGGACTGGTCAAACTATCAGATTTGAAGCAAAACACACTTCACCCATACATTACAGTTAAAATACAACAAAAGGAAAATGCAAGGGAAGAAGTGGTTTAGCTGTAACTCCAGCAAAATACTTAGCCAAATAGTATATCTAGTAACTATTACTAGTTAACTGTTCCAATATAGCAACATCCCACGAACAGCCCCTTTACAAAGGCAAATTCAGAAAAACAGATGGTCTCACATGCAACTTCAGCAGCAGGAAAAGAACCATGAGCTTTTAGCAGTAATTAAGAAAGGAAAAGAACTTCCACATCTTCAAAACCCCAGCAGCAACTGCTACTCAAACAAAAACTCCTGCTTCTGTGGGAGCTTGACCCTACCTACTCAGGCTGCCTCAAATCCTCCCTTCCAAAAAAAAGACAAAATACACCTCTTAAAGCCATAGTATCATCACACCAGTGAGACTATTCCTGAGCTGGGGATGAATCAAACATTTCTCTTTCTCTCTCTGTAACTTGTACCCAGTTCGAAGGCTTTCAGTTATCTGAGAAGCAGTCACACTCTGTTGGCAGGCAATATGGTTTGTCTTCGATAATTGCTCATTAATCCGTAAACCAATAAACTTCTCTTTGATAGCAAAAGTTGCATTTGTAGCTCCTTGACTCCAATTTATACTGCAATTATTGGTTGTACATGCAATTGTTCACACAATGCCTGCAATGCTTTGAAAACTGGTGCCACCTTTTCATTCACTGTATTTTAAAACACCTCTTTCTTTTACAGTCTCCAACTTTTAAAAACACAAAATAAGAAAACACAGTTCTCATAAGAATGCAAAGATGCACAAAGAAAGCTATCAAAAGAACTCCACAACCATCTGATGAAGGAGCAGCACTCCAAAAGCTCGTGCTTCCAAATAAACCTAGAACATAGAAAAATACAGCGCAGTACAGGCCCTTTGGCCCTCGATGTTGCGCCGATCCAAGCCCACCTAACCTACACTAGCCCACTATTCTCCATATGCCTATCTAATGCCCGCTTAAATGCCCATAAAGAGGGAGAGTCCACCACTGCTACTGCCAGGGCATTCCATGAACT
>NC_057736.1:8635123-8669485 GCF_004010195.1 Chiloscyllium plagiosum | reverse complement strand
ATTCTTTTATTCCTGACATTCCTATAGAAAGCCTTAGGGTTTTCCCTGATCCTACCAACTAAGGACCTTTCATGTTCCCTCCTTGCTGCTCTTAGCTCTCTCTTCAGGTCCTTCCTGGTTACCTTATAACTCTCAATCGCCCCAATTGAACCTTCACGTCTCATCTTGAGATAGGCCGCCCTCTTCCATTTAACAAGGGATTCCAATTCCTTATTAAACCACGGCTCCCTCACACGACCCTTTCCTCCCTGCCTGACAGGTACATACTTGTCAAGGACACTCAATAGTTGCTCCTTGAACAAGCTCCACATATCAATTGCGCCCTTCCCTTGAAGCCTCCTTTTCCAAGCCACACATCCTAGGTCATGCCTCACCGCATCATAATTTCCCTGCCCCCAGCTATAACTCTTGCCCTGCAGTACACACTTATCCCTCTCCATCACTAGAGTAAAAGTCACCGATTGTGGTCACAGTCCCCAAAGTGCTCAAGTTGCTCCTTGAACAAGCTCCACATATCAATTGCGCCCTTCCCTTGAAGCCTCCTTTTCCAAGCCACACATCCTAGGTCATGCCTCACCGCATCATAATTTCCCTGCCCCCAGCTATAACTCTTGCCCTGCAGTACACACTTATCCCTCTCCATCACTAGAGTAAAAGTCACCGATTGTAGTCACAGTCCCCAAAGTGCTCACCTACCTCCAATTCTAAACCTGGCCTGGTTCGTTACCCAGAACCAAATCCAGTATGGCCTCACCTCTTGTTGGCCTGTCTACATGTTGTGTCAGGAAACCCTCCTGCACACATTGGACAAACACCGACCCATCTAACGAACTCGAGCTATAGCTTTCCCAGTCAATATATCAGGAAAGTTAAAGTCCCCCATAACAACCAGTCTATTACTTTCACTCTTCTCCTGAAGCATCCTCGCAATCCTTTCTTCTACATCTCTAGGACTATGAGGAGGCCTGTAGAAAACTCCTAACAGGGTGACCTCACCTTTCCTATTCCTAACCTCAGCCCAAACTACCTCAGATGGCAAGTCTTCGTCCATGGTCCTTTCCACCGCTGTAATACTATCTTTAACAAGCAATGCCACACCTCCCTCTAAACCTGTTGGACTATAACCTGGTGTTGTGTGATTTTTAACTTTGTACACCCCAGTCCAACACCAACGACTCCAAATCATCAAAAAAACTGCATACCTGATGTATAATGATTACATGTTGTTATGTATTCATAGAATCGTACAGCAGAGAAGACGCCCTTCAGCCCATCAAGGTTGTACATCTAAAAATGAGTATAAATCTACAGTAGGAGAAAGTGAGGACTGCAGATGCTGGAGATCAGAGCTTAAAAATGTGTTGCTGGAAAAGCGCAGCAGGTCAGGCAGCATCCAAGGAGCAGGAGAATTGACATTTCAGGCATAAGCTCTTCTTCAGGAATTCTGAAGAAGGGCTTATGCCTGAAACGTTGATTCTCCTGTTCCTTTGCTGCCTGACCTGCTGCGCTTTTCCAGCAACACATTTTTAAGCATAAATCTACAGTAGTCTCTCTTGCCAGCATTTGGCCCATAGCTTCAAATTTATGACATTTTAAGGACTCACTCAAGTACTTTTTAGAGGTTTTGAGGTTTCCTATCTCAGCTACCCTCCCAAGCAGTGGATTCCAGATTCCAGTCTTTTACACAGAGGGTGATAAGTGGCTGGAACATGTTGCCAGGGGAGGTAGTAGAAGCAGATATGATAGCAATGTTTAAAAGGCATTTAGATAGACACATGAATATGCAGGGAATAAAGTGATATGGACCATGTACTTTAGTTTAGAATAGCATCATGGTCGGCATAGGCATAGTGGGCTGAAGAGCCTGTTCCTGTGATGCACTGTTCTATGTTCTATGTTCCATGTCCTCAATACAATATAATGAAAAAAATGAAAAAGAAATAAGGAGGGAGAAGATTAAATAGGAGGGCAAGGTAGCTAGTAATATAAAAAAAATTGCAAGCATTTCTTTAGATATGTAAAGGACAAAAGAGAGGGAAAAATGGGCATTGGACTGCTGGAAAATGACGTTGCAGAAGTAGTAATGGGAACAAAGAAATGGCTGAGGAACTGAATAATTACTTTGCATCAGTCATCAAGGTGGCAGACACAAGTTATAGCCCAAAGATTCAAGAGAGTTGGGTTGCCATCAGTAAGGAGAAGGTGCTAGAAAAACTGAAAGGTTGAAGGTGGGTAAATCACTTTGATCAGATAGACTCAACCCAAAGTTCTGAAGGAGATAGCTCAATAGATAGTGGAGGTGTTAGTGGTGATCTTTCAGGAATGACTGGAGTCAGGGTGGGTCCCAGAGGATTGGAAAATTGCTAATGTAACTCCGCTGTTTAAGAGGACAGTAAAAATACAGAAAATTACCGGCTGATTAGCCTAATCTTGGTCGTTAATAAGATTTTGGAGTCCATTGTGAAGGATAAGATTTATGAATACGTGGAAAACTGGACAAAGTCAGCATGGCTTCATCAATGGGGCATCATACTTGACAAATCTGTAAGAATTCTTTGAGGAGGAATCGAGCAGGCGAAGGAGAGCCAATGGATGTTATCTACCTGGTCTTCAAGAAGGCTTTTAACAAAGTACCACACAAGAAACTGCTGAGTGAGATAAGGGTTCATGGTATTAGAGGCAAGGTGCTAACATGGATAGAAGCTTGGCTGTCTGGTAGACAGTAAAGGGGGGGATAAAAGGGTCCTTCTCAGGATGGTAGCCAGTGACTAGTGGTGCTCCACAAGGGTCAGTGATGAGCCGTTTGTGAGGTATCAGCTTTCTTATGATCCACATGGAGTTATAGATAGAGATGTACAGCATGGAAACAGACCCTTCAGTCCAACCCGTCCATGCTGACCAGATATCCCAACCCAATCTCGTCCCACCTGCCAGCACCCGGCCTATATCCCTCCAAACCCTCCCTATTCCTTTTAATGCCTTTTAAATGTTGCAATTGTACCAGCCTCCACCACTTCCTCTGGCAGCTCATTCCATACACGTACCATCCTCTGTGTGAAAAAGCTGCCCCTTAGGTCCATTTTATATCTTTCCCCTCTCACCCTAAACCTATGCCCTCTAGACATGATTTCCCATGCACAAAACCATGTTGAATATCCCTAATCGGTCTTTACCTTTCCAAATACATGTACATCCTATCCCTCAGGATTCCCTCCAACAACTTGCCCACCACGGACGTAAGGCTCACTGGTCTATCGTTCCCTGGCTTGTCCTCACAACCCTTCTTAAACACCTGTGACTATCAATGGTACAAATATCTCAGCAAGAGGCCCAGCAGTCACATCTCTAGCTTCCCACTGAGTTCTAGGGTACAACTGATCGGGTTCTGGGGATTTATCCACCTGTATGCGTTTCAAGACATCCAACACTTCCTCCTCTGTAATATGGACATTTTGCAAGATGTCACCATTTCTTTTGCTACTTTCTATATCTTCTATATCCTTTATCCTTTTTCACAATAAATACTGATGCAAAATACTCGTTTAGTATCTCCCCCATTTTCTATGGCTCCACACAAAAGCTGCCTTGCTGATCTTTGAGGGCCCCTATTCTCTCTCTTGTTACCTTTTTGTCCTTTGGATTCTCCTTAACTCTATTGCCAAAGCTATTTCATGTCCCCGTTTTGCCCTCCTGATTTCCCTCTTAAGTATACTCTTATGCCTTGATACTCTTCTAAGGATTCACTCGATCTATCCTGACATGTGCTTCCTTCTTTTTCTTAACCAAACCCTCAATTTCTTTAGTCATCCAGCATTCCCTACACCTACCAGCCTTTCCTTTCACCCTAACAGGAATATACTTTCTTTGAATTCTCGTTATCTCATTTCTGAAGGCTTCCCATCTTCCAGCCGTTCTTTACCTGCGAACATCTGCCCCCAATCCGCTTTAGAAAGTTCTTGCCTAATACCGTCAAAGTTGGCCTTTCTCCAATTTAGAACTTCAGCTTTTAGATCTGGTCTATCCTTTTCCATCACTATTTTAAATCTAATAGAATTATGGTCGCTGGCCCCAAAGTGCTCCCCCACTGACACCTCAGTCATCTGCCCTGCTTTATTTCCCAAGAGTAGGTCAAGTTTTGCACTTTCTCTAGAAGGTACATCCACATACTAAATCAGAAAAGTTTATTTGAGGCTTCCTCAGTAAATGTTTTTAAAGCTAAGGTAGATAATTTTTTGAAAATTATCTACCTTAGTAAATGAATTAAGGGTTATAATGAGAGGACGGGTAAGTGGAGCTGAGGCTACAAAAAGATCAGCCATGACCTTATTGAATGGTGGATCAGGCTCAAAGGGCCAGATGGCCTACTCCTGCTCCAAGTTCTTACGTTCTTATGTTAGTACTATTGATTCTGCTTCCACTCTCCCTTTAAACAGTGCTTTTCAGATCATCATAACTATCTGAGTCACAAAAAAAGTTCCCTCATCTCTTCCTTCAGACTTTTAATCATAACAGTGGAAAGACAGAAGAGATTGTTTACTTACTGCAGGTGGAATCCACGATCTGTATATCATCTAATGCGATATAACCTCTTTGTTCCGGCAAGATGACTGCTTCAAAAATAACCTGGTATCGATTAGAATCAAATAACATCATTAAAGTCACATAATAAATTCTTATGGTTGCAGACAGATGGATAGTTTGAAAGATTTGCAAATGAAAAACCAAGGGTTATCTGAAATGAAGGGCTTTTGCCCGAAACGTCGATTTTGCCTGTCCTCGGATGTTGCCTGAATTGCTGTGCTCTTCCAGCACCACTGATCCAGAATCTGGTTTCCAGCATCTGCAGTCATTGTTTTTACCTCTTTGAAATTAGTAAAGTTTTATCTCAATTATTTAGAAATGCAACTGCTAACATTTGGCCAAAATCTTTTATTTTTAATGGGCATTTATAGCACAAAAGGAGACAACTGGGCCCATTTTTCCTCGCCAATCATTTAAGATCTGAATGTACTCATCCCATTTTACAGCATTTAGTCCAGAGCCTTGGAAGCTATGACAACACGAGTGAATATTTAAATATTACTAAGTATTTTCTTTTTTTTTCCTTTGGTTTGAACAGTGTTCAGCTGCATGAGCAGCTACTACCACTGCTGTTGCTGCAGCAGCCTGTGCCTTGCCCACAACTGAACACTTTCTGGTGCCTGGGCCTGCCTCAACTGTTGATGCTTGGGCTCCACCTACACCTGGGATTGCTACTGTTGCTGCCTGGAACCTGGGGCCTGCCTTCACTGTTGCTACCTGAGACTTGCTTTGGACCATTGCTGCTTGAGACTTGCTGAGGGCCCCCCTGAACTGAAGGCTGTTGCTGCTGTCAGGACCCAACCTGCAATCAGGATTACTGCTACCTGATCCCTGCCAACACCTGGGTCTGTTACTGTTATTACTACGTGGGCCTAATCTCTCTGCTGTCGCCAGGGTCAAGGCTGCTGCTACAGCCCCAGCCTCCTTGTCATGACCTTGTGAGGCCCACAGGAAGGAACACCGGGGCCACCCTGCAGCACACTATGGCAAGCCTGAAAGCAGCAGGCCCTAGCCGCATCTATGTCGAGTAGCTGCTGCCTTATGCTTGACTGCTGCAAGCCCTGCTACAACTCCAACCCCCTTCAGGCATCTGACCAAACGCTTGGGGGTGAAGGCCTATCCCCATTCCAACATGATTATTGAGGCTTGCAGTAAAGCCATGGCTAGTGTGGTTGGCCATCTGGCCATCATTGCTGTAGCCCACATGTACAGGAAAGTCGTATTCTTCCTTAGGACTGAGCAGGTGGTCCATTTGGCTGTGCAGAAGGGGCTCACTGTGGGCAGGACATTCCTCTCCGTCGACCCATTGGAGGTCACTGCCTGGAGGATCATGATTTCCAACGTCCTGCCCCTCATTGCCAATGAACTCCTTCTCCCCCATCTCTAAACTCCAGGGGAGATCCAGTCAAGTGTGCAACTGCTTCCACTCGGTCTGAAGAACCCTGTCCTCCAGCATATCTATCCTTCCAATGCCAGGTGTTCACTTGCCTGACCTGGGGGGGGGAATACCACAGTGAGCTCATTTACCCTCCTCCATGAGGGAACAGCCTACAGCGTCTTCTGGATGATAGACTGTGCGGTGTCATCTGTGCCATGAGGTGGGGCACATAAGGAAGAACTGCCCCACCCAGAAGGTTGTCCAGCCCACACCAGCAGCTGCAGGTGGTGCTGCCGCACCAAAACTCCCACCCCCCCCCCCCCCCTCCCCCCCCTCCCCAGGACAACACCACAAGCCCTGTCAGCAGGGGCTACTGGTACCTCCACCTCTGGTGGGAAGGTGGGGTGAGTGTCCGGCTGAGTGGGGCAGGTTTGGGAAACTCCAGTGTTGTGGGGAGGGCCTTGGGTACAGGTTCCCTAAGAGTTGTCACCATGGGGCAGGCATCAAGCACAGGGTCCGGGGGTATAGGTTCCCTGGGGATCGATGCCATGGGGTGGGGTTCAAGAACCTGGTCCCACCACCCACCAGCACCTGACATTACAAGAGCAGGATAGGAAGTGACACAACTGGCTCTCCCTGCCCTTGCCATGCCCCCTGTATTCCCCCCAGCCAAGAGTGTTCCTGGAGATGTGGGGGGGGGGGGTGAGAAAGCCTTGGGTCATGTGAACACCAAGGTGGGCAGAGAAGGGAAGGCCCATAAATTACCTCCTCTCCCTGGGGAAGAGGTGCTGCCTCCTGGAGGGGAGAGAGTTCCTGGGAACACTCCAGCGGTACTGTCCCTCCCCAGGGGTTGAATCCACGGTGTCTCCTGCCTGTCTCGTACCATGGCCTAGCCTGCCTGAACCCCTGGGAGCTGCAGTAGGTTATTCTGTTGCTGCTGTTCCACCAGCACCCAGCGATGAAATAGAACACAAAGTGGCCCACGGTGCGAGCTGTAGTATTTTAAATACCAGGAAGTTATTGAGTGGTGGAGGGGAGGGCGATGTTATCTTCACTCCTCCCTCCTGGACTCTTTCTGGGCACCTTGGCCCTGGGAGAGCACCTTTTCCCCAAGGAGCTGAGTGTTCAGGTGTCGGGTGAGGAGTGGGGCCATAAGCCTCCGCTGCCCAATGATTGGACCTTGCATTCTGGGAAGGGATGAGTTGAAGAAGTTACCACCGGGGACACTGGGGGTCGGATTGCTGGGGGCTTGAGGCTAGTTGGTGGTGCCGGGCCAGCCCCCACTATGCCTGTGGGGAAGGGGCTGGCAACTGAGGGTGACTTCCTGGAGGAGAGTTCGGGTTCAGCGATGGGCGCTGGGGACGAAGCAGAGTTTGTCTCCAGCGAAGTTGTTGAGTCCCAGGTGCCCCCCACCTAACACCTCGTCATCCCTCCCGAGGAGCTCCTGGAATTTGTCAAGGAAACTCATAGTCGCCGGGACAGAGCCCAACTGGCACTCAACCGCTGGAACTCCTTCGAGCAAGTGTACTTGGCCCAGGCTGCTCGCCCAGCATCTGGACTGTATTCAAATGAGCAAAAGAGTCTCAGAAAATTCCTGGGTGCAGTCCTGGGGAGGTTGAGGGACTTCTGTGCCCCCTCTCGTCCTCCCAGTAACTGGTTTAATTGTATTGGTGGTGGTTGCACAACCCTGCTGACATGAAGACTATCATTGCCAGCCTCAAAATCAACAGCAGCAGGGAGTCACAGTGCAGATTCCAGACTGTCTTGGGCCTTCAGGACGGGAAGTATGTGGTGTGCTTCCTGCGAGTTACCCCAGGAGACAAAGTCACCTGGCTTTTGGAGTGGCAAGGTGGGGGTGGGGGGGGGACCCACAGGAGTCACCTCACCCGCAGATCTGGCAGGGTGGCTATCTTGTCAGCCCTGCATTTTCAGCTGTAGATCTTGGGGGTCAGTGAGCCTGTGCCAGGCAGTTTGCTTCATCCGATAATTCGGCTGGGTGGGGGGGGCATGGTGCTTCAGTTTGTGAACGTCTACGCTCCTTTAGTTGGACCAAGACAAATGCACTTCTACAGAGAAGTGTCCACTCATCTCTCCTCTGCCAATGAAGGCCACTGTGTTGTCCTCGGGGGAGATTTTAACTGCATCCTTGAGGTCGGGGACCATGGTGATGCCCGGTCTGGTTTAGCATCTGGGAGGAATTTGGGGCACTTGGTCAAGTCCTTCGACCTGTTGGACGTCTAGTGGAATCTCCATCCTGATTCCATCGCTTTCACCTTTGTGAGGCCTGGAGTTGGAGTGTCCAGAATCAACCGCCTGCACGTTTTGTGCTTTTCAGAGACCTCCATGCGGCAGGTGCTGTGCACAGACCCACACCTGGTGTGGGCGGAACTCCTTCCGTTTGGAGCCTGACTCAAGTCCACATAGTGGTACTTTAACTACCCACTGTTGGAGGATGAGCGGTTCTGAAGCTAGTTTCAGCGGTTCTGGGCCAGCCAGAGAAGGAAGTGGGGATGCTTCCCTCCCTGACACTCTGGTGGGATGTAGGCAAGGTTCATGTCTCCAATTTCTGTCAGGAGTATGCGAGGGGGCCAACAAAGAGGTGGAAATCCATGATTGAGAAGTTGGAGAAGGAGGTATTCGATCTGGAGTCATGTCTTGGTCAGCCTGATGTGGACCCAGCCCTGCGGGGGTGTACAAAGCGAAGAAAGCCACGCTCTGGGACCTGCAGGTCATTGGGTCCCAGGGCGTGTATGTGAGGTAATGGATCCGGCTCCTCCAGGACCTGGACTGTGGCTCTTCCTCATTCTACTTGCTGGAAAAAGGGCGCGGCACCAGTCAACAGCTCTTTGTGCTGCTGGCTGACAACTGGTCCCTCATCTCTGATCCGGAGGGTATCAGGGCCCAAATTCACTCCTATTACATGGCCCTTCTTCTCTCCAGATCCGTCGGACAAGGATATTTGCAGAGTTCTGCGGGAGGACCTGCCTCAGCTCAGCCCAGAGGATGCTGGAAGGCACGACAATCCCGTCATTTTAGAGGAGCTGATCGGTGCCCTCAACTGGCTCTCAAGGGGCAAGTCCCTGGGGCTGGATGAGCTGACTGGAGTTTTTCAGGGCATTCTGGGATGTCCTAGGGGAGTGTCTAAATGCTGGCGAGCTGCCCCTTTCTTGGCGAAGGGTGGTCATTGTCCTTGAAGAACAGGAATCCAGCCTCCCTCCTTGGCATGGATTATAAAATTTTCACCAGGGTGTTGACTTCTTGCCTGCCTCTGTAATGGCCTACATGATTCATCCGGACCAGTCCTACTCGGTCCCAGGCCGGAGAAAACACGACAACGTCCACTGGTCTGGGACCTGTTCCATTTCTGTCGACATGCTGGTCTGCTGAGTGCCTACCTGTCCCTCGACAAGGAGAAGGTGTTCGACAGAGTCGATCACTAATATCTGTTCGGGACTGTGCAGGCATTCGAGTTTGGGAAGCAGTTCGATGCCTGGATCTGACTTTTGTACACCGCAGTGTCTGGTTGAAGTTAACAGGTCCCTGACTGCGTCCCTTCATTTTGGAAGAGGAATACAACAGGGCTGCTCCTTGTCTGGCCAACTGTATTCCCTGTGCGTGGTGGCTTTCCTGTGCCTCTTGTGGAAGAGGTCTTTGGGGCGAGTTCTGTCCTGCGCAGGCATGGGGGTGGTCCTCTCTGCTTATGCTGATTTATGTGCTCCTCACTTTCAGTTGAGATGGAAGTGATATTTCTCTGCAATTGATTATCTGTGGATGGATAGCTTTGGGAACACTTTGAAACTTTGTTTTGTTGCTTGTGTTAAGATTTTAGCTTTGTTTGCTTATTTCTCTTCTGTGTGATAAATTTATGTTCTATTGTCAAATAAAATTTGCAACTAATGCCAATATATTTCAGGAACTAACACGTATGGTAGCCAACTGCACAAAATTAAATATGTGGTCAATCAAATGAGGTTGCACTCTGACAACAGTGCTGTATCCCTCATTGTTTGCGATATATGTAAATGGTGTTGATGAGAATGAGGGGAGGAAGGTAAGTAAGTTGATGACATGAAGGTTGGCTGGGTGGTTGACAGTTATGAAGGAGATCTTAGGTTACAGGAGGATACAGATGGATTACTCAGATGACAGATCAGTGGTAGATGAAATTTAACTCTTGATTAAATGAGGTGATGTATTTTGGAAGAAATACCAAGACAGGAAATACTCAATGAATGATAGAACACTAAGAAATTCAGAAGAAGAGGGACCTTGGGGTGTTTGTCCACAGATCTCTGAAGGTGCTAAGACAGGTTAATAAGGAGGTTAAGCAAGTTTTTGGAACACTTGCCTTTATCAGGCAATGCATAGCTTATAAGAGCAGGGAGGGAATGTTGAAGTCATTCAGAACTTTAAGACCCCACTGGAGTATTGCATGCAGTTCAGGTCACCGCAATATAAGAAGGATGTGATTGCACTGGAGGGGGCACAGAGGAAATTCACCACAATGTTGCCTGGGAGGGAGTATCTTAGTTTTGAAGAGTGGCAAGATAAGCTTGGGTTGTTTTCTTTGGAGCAGTGAAGCTTGAAGGGGAATTTGATAAGGAATAAAAGATTATGATGGGTATAATCAGGGTGGGAAAAAAAGATGTTCCCCTTCGCAAAAGGTTCAACAATAACCGGCATATTTTTCAGGTGAAAGGCAGAAGGTTTAGAGAGAACTTAAGGAATTATTTTTTTTCCTCCAGAGGTGGTAGGCATCTGGAATGCACTACCTGGGAAGTTAGTTAAGACAGGAAATTTTACAACCTTTTTTAAAAAAAATGGATTAGCACGAGATGCAATAACATCCAAGGCTATGGGCTTAGTGCTGTAAAGTGAGAGTAGTGTAGATTTAACGTATTTTTGACAGTACAGATTCAACAGGCAGAAGAGACTCTTCTGGATTACGATTTTAAGCATCAAAAGCAGGAATAGGCCATTCAGCCCCTCAAGCCTGCACTACCATTCAAGATGATCATGCCTGAACTGATTGTAACCTCAAATCAACATTCACTCTTACCCTGATCAACTTTCATCCCCTTGCTTAATAAAAATCTTTTTCCGCGGTCTTAAAAATATTCAATGACTCCACTTCCACCACCTTTTCAGGAAAAGAATTGCAAAGATTCACAATCCACTGACTGAAAATAAAATCACCTCATATCTGTTTTAAATGGGTAATGTTTGATTTTTATACAGTGATGCCTGATTAAAGATTCTCCCACAAGAGTGAACAAATCTCCATATCTCTCCTGTACAAGATCCCTCAAAGCTAAAAATCACGCATTCGTCTTTTCGGTTTCAAATGTCTCTTCTTACTGTTCTAAACTCAAGCAGATATAAACCTCGATTTTAAAAAAACTTCCTACTTTTCTTTCATATTTTCCAACATCCACAATATTTCATGTTTATCTGAGAGGAGAGAGGGGAAAGATATAAAAGAGACCTCCGGGGCAACTTTTCACAAAGAGTGGTACGTATATGGAATGAGCTGCCAGATGAAGTGGTGGAGGCTGATACAATTGCAACATTTAAGAGGCATTTGGATGGATATATGAATACAAAAGGTTTGGGAGGGATGTGGGCCGGGTGCTGGCAGGTGAAACTAGATTGGGTTGGGATATCTGGTCAGCATGGACAGGTTGGACCGAAGGGTCTGTTTCCATGCTGTACAACTCTATGACTCTATGAGATGCCTAGTCTGTCCAACCTTCTCTTGCAAGAGAACTCACCCATTCTAGGAAAAAACCAAGAAATGCAGGAGAAACTCAACAGGTCAAGCAGCATCTGAGAGAGAACTGAAAGTAAAGCTTTAATAATGACTCTTCTTCAGGACAGAGAGGGACTGGGAAATGATGGTTTATATGCTATTGTTAGAGGGGGAGGAAGAGTAAGTGAAACAGATAGTGAGGGTGCATAGGGCAAAAGACAAAGTGCTAATGGTATTAA
Source organism: Chiloscyllium plagiosum (assembly GCF_004010195.1). Taxonomy (NCBI): domain Eukaryota; kingdom Metazoa; phylum Chordata; class Chondrichthyes; order Orectolobiformes; family Hemiscylliidae; genus Chiloscyllium; species Chiloscyllium plagiosum. Next base: position 8,657,538 of record NC_057736.1, on the reverse strand, counting down.
AGAAGATGTAAATGTAAGTAGGAAAACGAGAAAATGGTCTGTTTTGTTGAAGGCAAAGCCAACAAGACACCAAGACAGTATGGCCTGTTATGGGTAAAGGGGCAGTCTGATATCAAAATGGAAGACAGAGGTCAGGCTCTGAAGTTATTGAACTCAATGTTGAGTCCTAGTGGCTGTAAAGTGCCTAAACACAAGCAGAACCAGTGTCAGGAGTGATAGAGGATTGGACCAGGGTATTTCAGAGAGAACAATCCTTGTGGAATGCTGACAGTGGAGGGAAGGAAAAGGTGGTTGAAGGTAGTATTCTACTGGCAGTATCAGAAATGGTTGATGATGATCCTTTTTTATTTTCATTAGTGGGACTTTGGCGTCATTGGCTGGCCAGCATTGATAACCCATCCCTATTTGCCCTTGAGAAGGTGGTGGTGAGCTGCCTTCTTGAATCACTGCAGTCCACTTGCTGTGGATTGACCCATAATTGACCCACTACTGCGACCCCTAGGACTCATAACGGCACACAAACCAACAGTCACGCTCAGACAACAACTCACCAGAACGAAGGACCCGATACCCAACATGAGCAAAACTAATGTAGTGCACAAAATACCATGCAAGGACTGCACAAAACACTATATAGGACAAACAGGAAGACAGCTAACAATCCGCATACATGAACATCAACTAGCCACGAAACGACATGACCAGCTATCCTTAGTAGCCACACACACAGACAACAAGCAACATGAATTCGACTGGGACAACACTACTATCATAGGGCAAGCCAGACAGAGAACAGCCAGGGAATTCCTAGAGGTATGGCATTCATCCACAAACTCCATCAACAAACACATCGACCTGGACCCAATATACCAATCACTACAGCGGACAACTGAAACTGACAACCGGAAGCGGCAGGGACAGACCACTATAAACACCGGAGGAAACATCAAAGAAGCGCTTTGCAGGAGGCTCCCAAGCACTGATGATGTCGCCTAGCCAGGGGACGAAACGTTTGCAACAAAAACTTCCAGCTCGGCGAACAGAACCACAACATTGACCCATAATGCTGGTAGGGAGGGAATTCCAGGATTTTGACCCAACGAATGTGAAGGAACGGATATATATTTCAAAGTCTGGGAGGTGAGTGGCTTGGAGGGAACTTGCAGGTGGTGGTGTTCCCAAGTATCTGCTTCCCTAGATGGAAGTGGTCGTGGGTTTGGAAGGTGTTGTCTAAGGATCTTTGGTGAATTTCTACAGTGCATCTTGTAAATAGTACACACTTTTGCTACTGAGGGCTGGTTGTGGAGGGATTGAGTGTTTGTAGATGTGGTGCCAATCAAACAGGTTGCTTTGCTGTGGATGTTATCAAGCTTCTTGAGTGTTGTTGGAGCTGCACCCATCCAGGCAAGTGGGGAGCATTCTATCACATTCCTGATGGTTGCCTTGTTGATGGTGGATAGAATTTGGGGTGTCAGGAGAGGAGTTATTTGCCACAGTATCCCTAGTCTCTGACCTGCTCTGGTAGCCACTGGGTTTATGTGGTGAGTTCAGCTGAGTTTCTGGTCAATGGTAACCCCAGAGATGTTGACAGTATGGGATTCAGTGATAGTAATACTGTTGAATGTCGAGGCACAGTGATGACAGTGTCTCTTATTAGTGATGGTCATTGTCTGGCATTTGTGCAGTGCGAATGTTACTTGCCACTTGTTGGTCCAAGCCTGAATATTGTCCAGATCTTGTTGCATTTGAGCACAGAATGCTTCAGTATCTGAGGAGTCACGAATAGTGCTGAACACTGTGCAATCATTGGCGAACATTCCTACTTCTGACCTCATGACAGAGGGAAGGTCATTGATGAAGCAGCTGAAAATTGTTGGGCCTAGGACACTACCCTGAGGGACTCCTACAGAGATGTCCTGGATCTGAGATGACTGACCCTCCACAACCATAACCAGCTTCCTTTGTGCCAGGTATGACCCTAACCAGGGAAGTGTTTGTCCCCAATACCCATTGATTCCAGTTTTGCCAGGGCTCCTTGATGCCATTCTCAGTCAAATGTGGCTTTACTATCAAGGGCTGTCACACTCTCACCTCACTCTGGAATTTAGCTCTTTTGCCAATGTTTGAACCAAGGATGTAATGAGATCAAGAGCTGAGTGACCCTGGCAAAACACAAACTGGCAGTCATTGAGCAGGTTGTTGCTGAGCAGGTGCTGCTTGATAGCATTGCTGTTGATCCCTTTCATCACTTTACTGACACTGGAGAGTAGTCTGGTTGGGGCGATAATTAGTCAGGTTGGATTTGTCCTGCTTTTTGTGTACAGGACATACCTGTGCAGTTTTCCATATTGTCAGGTAGATGCCAGTGTTGTAACTGTACTGGAAGAGCTTGGCTAGGGGAGCGGCAAGTTCTGGAGCACACATCTTCAGTATTATATTGCCGGAATCAGGGCCCATTGCCTTTGCAGTATCCAGTGCCTCCAGCCATTTTTTAATATCACATGGAGTGTATCAAATTGGCTGGAAAGTGGTATCTGTGATGCTGGGGACCACTGGAGGAGTCCGAGATGGATCATCCACTGGGCACTTCTGACTGAAAATTGTTGCGAATGCATCAGCCTTATCTTTTGCACTGATGTGCTGAGCTCCTCCATCATCGAGGATGGGGATATTTGTGGAGCCTTCCTCTGGTGAGTTATTTAATTGTCTGCCACCATTATGACTGGAAGTGGAAGGGTTGCAGATCTGAGCCATTGGTTGTGAGATCACTTCACTCTGTCACTCACTGTTTATACCATTTGGCACACAAGTAGTCCTGTTTAGTAGCTTCACCAGGTTGACACCTCATTTTTAGGTATGCCTGATGCTGCTGTAGCATGCCCTCCTGCACTCTCCATTGAACCAGGGTTGATCCCCTGGCTTGCTGGTAATGGTTGAGTGGGTGTTATTCCAGGCCATGAGGTTGCAAATTGTGCTGGAGTACTGTTCTGCTATGGTTAATAGCCCACAGCACCTCTTGGATGCCTAGTCTTTATTGGTTCGAAGTCTGCCCCATTTAGCACAGTGATAGTACCACACAACACGATGGAGGTTGTTCTCAATGTGAAGGCGGGACGTAGTCTCCACAAGGATAGAACGGTGGTCACTTTTACCTATATTGTCATGGACAGATGCTTCTGCAGCCAGTAAGGATGAGGTCAAGTATGTTTTTTCTTCTTGTTGTTTCCTTTACCACCTGCTGCAGACTCAATCTAGCAGCTATATCCTTTAGGACCCAACCAGCCTGATCAGTAATGTTGTGGCCAAGCCACTCTTAGTGGTGGACATTGTACTCTGGATGGGGGATTTCATTGTGTGCCCTTGCCATCCTCAGTGCTTCCTCCCAAGTGTTGTTCAACATGGAGGAGTACTGATTCATCAGCCGAAAGAGGACAGTATATGGTAACCACTAAGAGGTTTCCTTGCCATGTTTAACCTGGAGCCATAAGATTTCATGGGGTCCAGAGTCAATGTCAAGGACTCCCAGGAAACTCCCTCCCTACTGCATACCACTGTATCACTGCCTCTGCTGGGTCTGTGCTGCCAGTGGGACAGGACATATTCAGGGATGGTAATTCTGGTGTCTGGGGTGTTATCTGTAAGGTATGATTCCGTAAGAATGACTATGTCAGGCTGTTGCTTGACTAGTTGGTGAGACATATCTCCTAATTTCGGCACTAGCCCCCACATGTTGGTAAGGAGGATGTTGCATGGTCGACAAAGTTTTTTGTGTTTTTGCCATTGTCTTTTCCGGTTCCATGGTCAATGCCAGGTTGTCCGTCCAGTTTCATTTCTTTGTTGTAACTTTCTAGCAATTGATAGAACTGAGTGGCTTGCTAGGCCATTTCAGAGGGCAGTTGAGAGTTAATCACATTGTTGCGGATCTGGACTCACATGTAGGCCATCCCTAATTACCCTTGAAAGATGGTAGTGAGATGCATTGTCGAATTATTGCATTCCACGTGATGTAGGTACACCAGTGCTGTTAGAAAGGAAGTACCAGAGTTTTGATTCAGTAACAGTGAAGGAACGGTAACAGTTCCAGGTTAGAAAGGTGAGTGGCTTATAGGGAAAATTACAGGTGGTTGAGTTCCCTGTTCTTCCAGACAAATCTAACCCAACTGATTACTGCCATCACTCTATTCTCAGTCATCAGTAAAGTGTTTAATGTGTCACCAATAGTGCTATCAAGCACGCATGCTTAGCAATAACCTACTCATGATGGCCTGTTTGGGTTCCACTAGACCACTCGGTTCCTAACCTCATTACAGCCCTGGTTCAAGCATGGACAAAAGAGTTGAATTCTAGAGGTGAGTGAGGGTGACTGCCTTTAAGATCAAAGGCAAATTTGACTGAGTGCAATATCAAGGAGCCCAAGCAAAACTAAAGTCGATTGGAATTGGCCGAATCCCTTCACTGGTTCACTACAGCATGAGAGATTCCAACCATCATCCTTTGACATGCAAAGGTGATTCTCTCACTGTCTTCGACCTGGAGATTACCAATGATCATAAACTGAATTGGACTAGCCAAATAAATAGTGGCTACCAGAGCAGGTCAGTGGCTAGGAACTCCACAGCAAGTAACTCACCTCTTCACTCCCCTAAATCCTGTCCAACGTCTACAAAGACACAAGTTAAGAGTGTGATGATACACACCATGAGCTTTGGCAGATATTTAACATGCCTGAAATGTTGCAAAGAGTGACATGAACTCATCTGACTGCAAGTATCTTTATTTCTCCCCTTCCGATTTTTGAAGCAATATTTCTACAAACCCCTGGACAGTCTTGACAAAACTGTTCAGGAACACAGTTTAGGTGTGAATGTAATTTTATTCTCCTGAAAAGAAAAACTAGGGCTAGTACCTGATAGTTATCTGGATAGAAAATACCAACAGCAAGTTCAGCCTGTAACCATTGCTTCCCATGCGATTTTGATACATTCCAAACGGCATCACCAAGTGATCCATTATTGACCCTGATGAAAACATTGAGTAAACCAGGGCTAAATCCATCTTTGTCGTATAAAAAGTAGCTGAAGTGGATACAGTGAGCATAATTTTCACTCAAAGAATGGAGGATCAGTTGAGCTTTCTGGCCTTGAATGTGCTGTGAAGAGTTCACCATCATGTAGGAGCCTAAAGAAAAGAAGAACATATTTCATAGATAGAAACAATAAGAATATAGCCAAGCTTGGTATTATTCTTCTTGGAGTAGCAATAAATTAAATAAAGCACTCGCACCTCAATACTAATTAGACGAGCATGCAATGGCAGCAACCAGAGAGCAAGCTATACTGGATCTATTTTTGTCCAATGTGATAAGATTAATTACTCTTTACCAAAGGGACTCTTATGGACCAGACCAGGCCCCACAAAATATTTTAAAGAAGGTAACTTTGACTCTAACTTTTTCTTATTTTAAAGGCAAATGTAAAGTGCTGTGTTCCAGATGCAAGTCAATTGGTCAAACTATTTAATGTGAAGCAAAATACAATTTATTGAAACACTTTCATTAAAATGCAACAAAAGAAAGAAGAACTTAGAATAACTTAACTCTACTGAAAACTTAACTGAATAATAGATAGAGTAACTACTACTAATTAACTGTTCTAATATAGTAACATCCCATAAACACATTCCTTAACAAAAAGCCAAGTTCAGAAAGATAGATTTGTTTCACAGGTAACCCAGTAGCAGGGAGAAACCCCAGCTTCTAGCTGTAATCAACAGAAGAAAAAGATAGCATCTACTTCTTCAAAACTCCAGCAGTTTTTGCCCTGTTGAGGTTCTAACAGCAACAGCTTAAAGCTAAACCTAAAAATTAAAAAAATCCTGAAATCCTGGTCTGTGAGAAATGACCACACCCAGCCAGGCTGCTTCTATTGTTCCAACATTAAAAAAAGACTAAGTCCTCCTAAAATGTTTGTCATGGGTATTCAGTAGCCAGCTTGGCATATTTGTCTTGACTTAAAACAAACTAGGACAAAATAAGCTCTTAAAACCACAGCAACATCACACCACCCCCTTAAACAAAATGGATAATCAATATACATAGATGGATTCATTTTCAAAAATCCTTAGTCTTATGCTATTAATACATTATAATGCATATACATTACATTGACTATAAGCATGTAAACATTCACTTCCATAGTCTATGTCATCTGTATTCCCACCACTGAACACCTCCATTTTTCTTCATCGAAGTCCCAGTAATGCAGTGGCAATTTTATTCTCTCATAATGCCACATGTATAATTTTCAAATTGATTTGCTGCAATAATAAGCACCATCTAAGCAGACTGGAATTGTTGTCTTTCAATTTCTCCAAAAACTTTAATGGGTTATGATCAGTAAATAGAATTGTCTCAAACAAATTACTGGCAAAGTAAATGTTGAAATATTGTAACACCAATGCCAAGGTCAAGGTTTCTTTCTCAATATTCGTATATTTCAGTTGACGATCATTCAAATTGCTGTAAAAATAATCAATAGGTCTTACTATCTTCTTGATATCTTCTTGTAAAAGTACAGTACTGACACTCGCATCACTTACATTGATAGCCACCTTGAATGGCTTTTCATAGTTAGGTGTGGCTATCAATGAGAACACAGCTTTCAGGCTGTCAAATGCCTTCTAAATCTGCAATCCACTGGAATTTTTTGCAATTCGTCAATAAGTCAGTCAATGAAGCAACCACACTGCTAAAATTGAAGAGCTTACGCTCAAAACACCGACTCTCCTGCTCCTCAGATGCTGCCTGACCGGCTGTGCTTTTCCAGCACTGCACGTTTTGACTCTGATCTCCAGTATCTGCAGTCCTCACTTTCTCCCTACTAAAATGCAGTACAAACTTCGGATAAAAGTCACTTGATCCCAGGAATCATTTCAGGAACCTTTTAGAAGCGCCTCAATTGATTGCATAGGACCCCTCCCTAAAATAAAAAGTGGGAATCAATATTTGATGACCATAATGGATGTGCCTGCTAGTTTTCAAGAGGTCATTCCGTTACACAGTATCACAGCCTAAAAGGGTTGTAGAAGTGTTACTCAAATTGTTCAATTTTAATCAATTCCAAAGAGTCTGATGGCATTTCCAGTGAGCATAATTGTTGAGCTATTGCTGCAATTACCTCCCATCTTATAATGGACAAAGGCAACCACAACTCCAGGTGGTTTGCTAATTCCAAAAGCTTTGCTTTGCTCACTTTCTGTGAAACTCCTGCAGCAACCTCCAGGAAACTCTTAGTGACCCTGAACTAGTCATTACGACACAAGGCATACCTTCTTTAAATAAATCAAATTCAAAACCTAAAACAAAAGACACTAACACGTACCATTCACTACCTTGGAGTTCAATAATCCGAACTCAACCTGTAGTTATGGAGTCAGAGTCACAGAGATGTACATTAGGAAACAGACCCTTCGGTCCAACTCGTCCACGCCAACCAGATATCCCAACCTAATCTAGTCCCACCTGCCATCACCCGGACCATATCCCTCTAAACACTTCCTATTCATATACCCATCCAAATGCCTCTTAAATGTTGTACCGGCCTCCACCACTTCTCCTGGCAGCTCATTCCATACACGTACCAACCTCTGTGTGAAAAAGTTGCCCCTTAGGTCTCTGTTATATCTTTCTCCTCTCACCCTAAACCTATGCTCTCTAGTTCTGGACTTACCCACCCCAGGGAAAAGAGTTTGTCTATTTATCCTATCCATGCCCCTCATAAATTTGAAACCTCTATAAGGTCACCCCTTAGCCCTCTGATGCTCCAGGGAAAACAGCCCTAGCCTGTTCAGCCTCTCCCTGTAGCTCAAATCTTCCAACGCTGGCAAAATCCTTGTAAATCTTTTCTGAACCCTTTCAAGTTTCACAACATCTTTCCGTTAGGAAGGAGACCAGAATTGCATGCAATATTCCAAAAGTGGCCTAACCAATGTCCTGTACAGCCGCAACATGACCTCCCAACTCCTGTACTCAATGCTCTGACCAATAAAGGAAAGCATACCAAATGCCTTCTTCACTATCCTATCTACCTGTGACTCCACTTTCAAGGAGCTATGAACCTGCACTCCAAGGTCTCTTTGTTCAGCAACACTCTCTAGGACCTTACCATTAAGTGTATAAGTCCTGCTAAGATTTGCTTTCTCAAAATGCAGCACCTCGCATTCATCTGAATTAAACTCCATCTGCCACTACTCATCCCATTGGCCCATCTGATCAAGATCCTGTTGTAATCTGAGGTAACTATCTTCGCTGTCCACTACTCCTCCAATTTTGGTGTCATCTGCAAACTTACTAACCAGACCTCTTAAGTTCGCATCCAAATAATTTATGTAAATGATGGAAAGTAGAGGACCCAGCACCGATCCTTGTGGCACTCCACTGCCACAGGCCTCCAGTCCGAAAAACAACTCTCCACCACCACCCTCTGTCTTCTACCTTTGAGCCAGTTCTATATCTAAATGGCTAGTTCTCCCTGTATTAAATGAGCTCTAACCTTGCTAACCAGTCTTCCATGGGGAATCTTCTGAACCCTTTCAAGTTTCACAACATCTTTCCGATGTCTTACTGAAGACCATATACATCACATCTACTGGTCTGCCCTCATCAATCCTCTTTGTTATTTCTTCAAAAAACACAACCAAGTTTGTGAGACATGATTTCCCACGCACAAAGCCATGTTGCTACTTTCTATATCTTCCATATCCTTTTCCACAATAAATATGATGCAAAATACTCGTTTAGTATCTCCCCCATTTTAAGTGGCTCCACACAAAGGCTGCCTTGCTGATCTTTGAGGGGCCCTATTCTCTCTCTTGTTACCCTTTTGTCCTTAATGTATTTGTAAAAACCCTTTGGATTCTCCTTAACCCTATTTGCCAAAGCTATCTCATGTCCCCGTTTTGCCCTCCTGATTTCCCTCGAGTATACTCCTATGCCTTTATACTCTTCTAAGGATTCACTCGATCAATCCTGTCTATACCTGACATATGTTTCCATCTTTTTCTTTACCAAACCCTCAATTTCTTTAATCATCCAGCATTCCTTATACCTACCAGCCTTCTCTTTCACCCTAACAGGAATATAACTTTCTCTGGATTCTCGTTATCTCATTTCTGAAGGCTTCCGATTTTTCAGCCATCCCTTTACCTGCAAACATCTGCCCCATTCTGCTTTTGAAAGTTCTTGCCCAATACCATCAAAATTGGCCTTTCTCCAATTTAGAACTTCAACTTTATGGTCTGGTCTATCCTTTTCCATCACTATTTTAAATCTAATAGAATTATGGTCGCTGGCCCCAAAGTGCTCCCCCACTGACACCTCAGTTACCTGCCCTGACTTATTTCCCAAAAGTAGGTCAAGTTTTGCATCTTCTCTAGCAGGTACATCCACATACTGATTCAGAAAATTTTCTTGTACACACGTAACAAATTCCTCTCCATCTAAACCCTTAACACTATGGCAGTCTCAGTCTATGTTTGGAAAGTTAAAATCCCCTACCATAACCACCCTATTATTCTTACAGATAACTGAAATCTCCTTACAAATTTGTTTCTCAATTTCCCTATGACTATTAGGGGGTCTTTAATACAATCCCAATAAGGAGATCATCCCTTTCTTAGTTCTCAGTTCCACCCAAATAACTTCCCTGGATGTATCTCTGGGAATATCCTCCCTGAGTTACAGCTGTAATGCTATCCCTTATCAAAAACTGATCTTCATTGAAAATGAGACCATCCAGATGGAGGCCTACGTTGCAACCACTTAATTATTCATAATGTTGGAAAAATAACACTACTGTAAATGTAACATGTTGGAATGAGTTAAAGGTTTAAGAAATGCTAAGACTGTTTCAGGTTGTATAACAGGAGGAAGAATGAATGGATGTAAGTCTTATATTTTGATTTTTTATGTATCTCATTTTCACTAATGAAATACCTTTGAAAGACAGTTTTTCTGTTTATTTCGATATTTTTAACTGTGGATTGAAATGGGAAAAGAACTTGTTTTGAAAGATAAGGATTGCTGGAAGATTGCAGCATGTTTTGAAAGCAAGTAACCTGACCTAAGGACATTAGAAATAAAAGCAGGTGTCAGCCATTCAGTCCTCAAAGCTTGTCTTGCCATTCCACAAGATCATGTCTGATCTGTCTCAGGCCTTAGCTCCTCTTTCATGCCAGATGAGTATAGTATGATACACATTGTAAGCACTGTTTACATAGCCATTGCTTCCAGCAGTGGTTGAAGTGTAGTTTGTAGACTTAGTAGAGCTGAAGGGTTCTGCATAAATGGATTGTTGATTGGCAACACCGTTTGATCTGTGGACTAGTGACTAGTTATTATTGACCAAAGCCTTCTGTCTGCTGACAAATATGTGATTATTTCTCAGGTAGCTTAAGATGTGAACAGGTTAGCTAAGAAGCCTTCAGACCTCCATCAGATAGTCTCTGTTCTCCACAGTGAAAGCCAAGTAAGCCTAAAGAAAGCCAGTTTATCTTTCCTTCAGCAGCTGATGTAAGCTTTGACTTTTAATTAAAAGTATGAAAAAGTAAATTAATTAATAACCTTTTATTGATATGAACCAGCTACTCTACCTCCTTCAAACCAATGAAAACATCTGGAAAAACAGCACCAGAACCATCTGTGGAAATCTTGTTCCCAGTTTTCCCCTGTCCATAATACCCTGTATTTTTTTCATGTCTCTATATAAGAGGGAGTTTATAATGGGATTAGAATTTTAAATGTACAGTTATATGTAAATGGTCCACAAACGCTAACCTATAACTACTTACTTCTAAGCAATAGTAATTCTGGTTAAATACAGAAACCTGGTCAACCGAGTTCTAAAAGGCAGTTAAATTGGAAAATTTTGCATGCTTCTATGTTATCTTTAACTTTCATGACAACCCCAGGTATAGTGGGGCTTGATTTCCAGCCCACTCCCCCCTTGAGACATGACTTATGGGCTAGGGGCATTGCCAACTCGGCAAGTATTTACTATTGATTTCTTATTGCCCTTGAAAAGATAGTGGTGAGCTACACTTATAGCGTCCATTGCTCACAGTTGCAGTTGACAAGACATCTGCAATATAAACTGGACAATTGCCATATAAGAGAATTCAGCAGGGGATATGTTCTTTGAAATATCGGTGTCCCATAAATTCACAGGGCCTGGGTTTAAATAATTAAAATTGATGATATCGAATGTGCATTCTGAATTTTTCCTCCTACTATTTTAATAGATAAATAGAAAAATAATCTAGTGCAAGTAGTCCTACTGCTACTAACATCACCGGTAGTAAAGATAAAATATGTACCTATAATTTCCAAACAGTTATTTGTTTAAATATACGCCATCAATTTTCTGATTTGCTGCCTTGATAAAATAACAATTTAAGTTACTCACATGATCAAACTTCATTCACAAAGTTATTTTATGGCTCTGACAACCATATATTTCCATAAGACATGTCATGGAATAAAATAAGATAGAGGCAACAGACCTTGAAGGAGTTCTGATGTCTGTCCAGTTGGACCTTGGATTTCAACATGCTTCCAGTCAAAGTCATCATTGGTGCCTTGGAAATAGTCACACACATCATCCTCATCAAAGGTGCATATTTCTGTGGGTAATAAAAGAGAGTTTAGTTTTCCCATGGAACTTTCCAAGGTCTACACAACTCAGCAAACCAAGACAACAAGAAATCAAAAGTAACGGGAAGTGCAAGCTCTTCAAACTGAAACATTAACTCTTCTACAGAAGCTGCCTGACGTACTGATTATTTCCAGCATTATTCTTTCATATTTCTACATTGAAGTTCATTATTTTTAACCACTATTTGCACCTTCGTCAAAATATTGACTTTCAAAGATACTCTGACAATTGTGCCCAGATAACCATTATCCACCTGCAAAAAGACCTGTGGAAAGGATTTTATCACTGGGACCATCACAGCAAACCTTAATGCTGCATTTGCTGACCTCACACAGAGCAGATGGTGCAAGTTAACAGTAGGAGAGATGGAATAGTGTAGCGGTATTGTCAATAGACCAGTAATCCAGAGACATGAGTTTAAATCTCACTGTGGTAAATTGGAATTTGATTTCAATGAAAACCTGATATTAAGTTTTATGATGATCATGAAACCATTGTTGATTGTTGGAAAAAAAACATCTGGTTCACTATCGTCCTTTAGGGAAGGAAATGGCCATCCTTACTTGGTCGGGCAACATGTGCCTCTAGACCAATTGTAATGTGGCTGGCTCTGAATGGCCCAGCAAGCCATTCATTTTCATCAACTGCTAAAAAGTCTCAAAAAGGGAATAAAACCATATGGACCACCTGGGATTGACTAGGGCACTGGAAACAACAGCATACTTAATTTTGACGACTCTTCAAAGCCCTCCTTACCAATATCTGGGGGATAGTGCCAAAACTGGGAGAGCCATCTCATAAACAAGCCAGGATACAATGTCCCAGACCTATCCCACCAACAGGACAAACCCAGCAGAGATAATGGCACAGTGATGTGCATAGAATACTTAGTGTAGCACATCACCTCTGGGACATCCGGACCAACCAACCCAACCACCCTGTGGCTCAACACTTCAACTCCCCCTCCCACTCCACCAAAGACATGCAGGTCCTTGGACTCCGCCATCGCCAGACCATAGCAACACGACGGTTGGACGAAGAGCTCCTCATCTTCCGCCTAGGAACCCTCCAACCACAAGGGATGAATGCAGATTTCTCCAGTATCCTCATTTCCCCTCTCCCCACCTTGTCTCAGTCAAATCCCTCAAACTCAGTACCGCCTTCCTAACCTGCAATCTTCTTCCTGACCTCTCCGCCCCCCACCCCCACTCCAGCCTATCACCCTCACCTTGACCTCCTTCCATCTATCACATTTCCAACGCCCCTCCCCCAAGTCCCTCCTCCCAACCTTTTATCTTAGCCTGCTGGACACACTTTCCCCATTCCTGAAGAAGGGCTCATGCCCGAAACGTCGATTCTCCTGCTCCTTGGATGCTGCCTGACCTGCTGCGCTTTTCCAGCAACACATTTTCAGATCAAATAAATAGACTAGAGGAGGTAGTTCCACAAATATCACCATCCTCAATGATGGGCAGAGTCCAGGATAACAGTGCAAAAGTTAAAGCTGAAGCATTTGCAAAGATCATCAGCCAGAACAGCCAAGTGGATAATCTAGCTCTGTCTGCTCCAGAGGCCCCCGGCATCACAGTTGCCAGTCTTCAGCCAATTTGATTCACTCCACACGATATCAACAAAGTCTATAGGCCTGACAATATATCATCACCAATATGGAGTTCCTGTACTCCAGAACTTGCCGCACCCCTCGCCAAGCTGTTCTAGTATAGTATAAGAATTGCATCTACCTGACAATGTAAAAATTCTCCAGGTATGTTTTGTACACGAAAAGCAGAACAAATCCAACATGACCAACTATCGTGCCATCAGACTACTCTTAATCAAAGCAAAGTGATAGAAGTTGTCATCAACAATGCTATCAAATGGCTCTCTTTCTTAACAATAACCTCCTCACTATTTAAAAGAGCAGTGATTCCGGGAATGTGTGCCTGTTGGAGTCCAGGGATGGAGCTTTGATGCTTACATCACAATTCCCATTGTGACATGGTTTGAATGAGTATTCATCTTTATTCTGTTCTAGATTAAAAATGTAGTTTCATTGGCTGGTAAGTAACTGCTAATTTGAATAATTATTTTGAATTTCTTTCAGATTAGGATAAACATTTTACAGATTTTAAAAAAACTAAAGGCCAGTAGGAATTTCAATAAACAAATTAAACATTAATTAAATAGAGATGCAAAGTCAGGTGATCTGTTGTAATTGCATATGTGGGAGTTGTTTGAGCCCACTGTGGTTCATAGAGATCACATCTGAAGCAAGTGTTGCTTGCTTGCTTGAGGAACTCTGGCTCAAACTTGATTGGCTGATTCATTGATTGACTTATTGTCATGTGTACTGGAGTACTGTGAAAACCTTTGTTTACAAGCAGTGCAGGCGGATCATAGTAGGCAAGGATGTACAGAACAAAAAGATTTAGACAGAGGCATACAGGTAACATTGCACAGAGCATACAACAGAGATCAACATTAGCAAGGTCAGCATTATTTGAGGCTAGAGAGTCCAATCAATAGTCTAGTAATGGCTGGGAAGAAGCTGTTCTTGAGTCTACTGGTATGTGTATTCTGTCTTTCAGAGGAGGTTGTAGGAGATCATTACCAGGACGCGAAGGGTCTTTGATGATGGCAGCCTTTTCGTGGCAGCAAGCTGTGTAAATGGAGTCCATGGATGGAAGAATGGCTTTCATGATGGCCTGGGCTGTGCACGCACCTTCTGTAGTTTCCTATGATCCTCGGCGGAGCAGTTGTCATACGCACCCAGACAGGGTGCATCTGGAGAGGTTGGTGAGGGTCCTTACAGACATGCCCAAATTTCGTAAGCCACCTGAGGAAGAAGAGGCATTGTTTTGCCTTCTTGGCCATCGCATCTACACGGGAAGTCCAAGATACTTTGTCGGTTATCGTCGCTCTGAAGAGCTTGACGTTCTTTACCCTCTCGACCTCAGTTCTGTTGATGTAGATGAGAGTGTGCTGTCCTCCTTTCTTACTAAAGTCAATGATCAGTTGTTTAGTTTTGCCAACATTGAGAGAGAGGTTTTGTCATTGCACCTTGTCACCAAACCCTCGATCTCAAGGCACCACCAGCTTATTCATAATAAGCTGACAGCCAGTACTTAAGCAACTTATTGACACACGACAAACAATGATTATAACAACAAACATTACTAGCCCATGGGACAGGTGTGGAGGGATACAGACTAATTGCAGCAAATGGTACGAGTTTATTGTGAAAACTGGGCAACATGGGAAGTTGGGCCAAAGGGCCTGTTTCCATGCTGTAGACTTCTATGACTCTCTGAATTACTACCTGAGACATGATTTTATTGGCATAGAGGCAGCAAGATTAAAGAGGTAAATGCATGACTCAAGACTTGATATGGAAGAAATGGATTTAAATTCATGGGACATTGGCACCAATACTGATGAAGGAGGAAGCTGTTCGAATGGGACAGGCTCCATCAGAATCATGCTTGGACCAGAGCACTGAAGAAATGCATATTAGGTTTGGATAGGGCTTTAAACTGAAAAGCAGGTGAGTTCAGTTGCATGAAAAGATTATGGAAAAAGTTAAAGTGGGGGAGTGCTCAGTTGAGGTTACTAAAGTTCCATAATATGACAGAGTATGAAGAGGCTCAGAAACCTAACTTCAGGCACAGCAGATTTGGGGGACAACTATGAGAACAGGGACAGTCAATGAAGACAGCTCGTTTTGTACTTAAATGTATGCAGTATATGAAATAAAATAAATGAGCTTGTAGCGCAGATTGAAGTTGGTTCCAAATGCGTAGAAATGCAGGCCACCAAGGTTCTCAGGGCAATAGCAGCAGTGAGCCCTAGGTTCAAGCCACTCCAGGCAGGCAGGCTTTACCACCTGAAGCCCTAGGCTCTGGACCTCAATCAGCAGCAGCAGCCACAGAGATGTTGCTGCAAGGAGATCAGGGCTGGGAATTAAATATTCAAGGATACACATCTATCAAAAGACAGGCAAATTGGGAGGGGGTGGTGGGATTACCTTGTTGGTAAGAATTGAAACTAAATTGATAGCAAGAAGTGATATAGAGTCAGAATGTGTAGAATCTGTGTGGATAGAGTTGAGAAACCGTAAATGGAACCTGAATGAGAGTTATGTACAGGCCTCCTAGCATTAGTCAGGATGTGGGGAAGAAAATAAATCAGGAGATAGAAAAGCCATTTAAAAAAGCCATTACGGTAATCACGCGGGACTTCAATATGCAGGTGGGCTGGGAAAATCAGACTGGTAGCACACCTCAGGAAGTGGAATTTGTGAAATGTCTTTGAGATGGTTTTTAAGAGTGTGTTAGGTAGACTGATTAGTAAGGTTAGATCACATGGGATCCAGGGAGAGCTGGATACAAAATTGGCTTGAAGGATACAAAATTGGCTTGAAGGAGACAAAGGATGGTGGTAGAGAGTTGTTTTCTGTAGACAGCAGTGTGTTGGGAGTTTGGAGTTGGAACTTGAAGTGGAAACAGCTGTTGCAACTCAGAGCAGCAGTTGTTGATTGAGGCCTAGAGCTTGGGGCCTCTGGTGCTGCAGCCTGCCTGCTTGAAGGAACACAACCAGGGACTTGCTGTCTTGGAAGGTGCTGCTGTTGCTGATTGAGGCTTACAGCCTGAGGCCTTGGTGCTACAGCCTATATGCCTGGAGGGACTGAAGCCTTGGATTCTCTGTTACTTGTGTCAGTTAGGGCTTGATGTGATAACATCTGGGACTGGGAGGAGCTCCTGCTGCTGCTGATTGAAGCCCAAGGCCTAGGGTTTCAGGTGCTGCAGTCTGCCTGTCTGGAGCGACATGAGCCTGGGGATTTCTGCTGCTATTGTCCTGAGAACCTTGACCTGCATTTCTACTCATTTGGTGCCTGGAGCTAAGAGCCTGGATATTTCTCCCCATGTGTTGCCTAGGAGGGCTGGTTCTTAGAGCCTGATCTTTTTCCACTCAGTCTGCTACCTGGGAGGGTTGGTTCCTGGAGCCTGGACTTTGATTCATCAACTGGGGGGGTTCAGGCCTGGACATTAACGGCTTGGGGCCTGAGCCCTTGTCTGTAAATGACAGTAGTCTGGAATGTGGGGCCTAGAACTGTTTGAAGCCTAGGTGCTCTCTTTGATACTACTTCCTAAATGTGGCAACTATCATCATTTGTTGCCAGTGACTGCTGCTTTTGGGCATCGGGGGACTGTTAATAACAAGTCAGGGCATGGCTGCCTAAGGGACTGTGCTGGCAGTTTCTTTTCTGTTATTTGTGAGAGGCTTGATGATGATCCTGGTTGGGGTCAATGGTAACTGTGGAACCCTCTGCAACAATTTCTGTGGCAGGAACAAGTCATTCCTAATCATGTCTGTGGTGTCTCCCATTCCCATTATCCTTTTACTACTATGATTAAAAAGCTCATGGTGAAATAAATGTTACACTCTTTACCAGGGATCTTTTTCCAGAAGCAGAAAATTGCCTAGCATTGAGTGGAGCTGGGTTTCAGCCTGGTGCCAACCAGGAGCCTGACATTTTAGTGAATGTTTTAGTTGAGTCTGGTATAATCCACTACCTCTTCTGTTGATCCTGGGTGGGGGAGGGGGGGGGGGGAAATCAGTGCAGGGGTGTGTCCAATCAGTCACCTTGGACCACCTCTGCACTTGATGGTGGGTAGGTGTCAGGAGTTGGAGGCATTAATGTGGAGGATAGGGCATCTATTACAAGCACTACCAAGTTAGACAAGGCAGAGAGAGACGTGGTGCTTCCGGGCAAGGTCCCACCACCCCCCCCCCCCCCACCCCACCCCATCCCCAGTTAAGAACTCCAGGACGTTTTGCAAACAACACTTAATCACCAAGACAAGGTCAGGTTGGCTATGAACTGGTGGAATTCTCAACCGCCTCTAATGAGGTCTGCCTGGCAGCTGTTAGCTGCCCTGGGAGTGGATAGAAAAAAGAAACAGTGGTGCCGAGGTTTCCTTTGCGGCATCCTTGGGGTGTGGAGGGGAAAGATAACCCTCCCCGTACTTAGTAAGTTGTCTTCTGCTGTTTCAATTTGTGATGGTGGCACATACTGCAGACATGAGGACATCCATAGGTAGCCTCAATGTCAATGACAACAGGAAGGCCCAGTGCAGATTTAATAATTCTCTCACTTCTCAGGGAACGGGAGTACACAGTGAGCCTCCTGCAAGAAATTCATACCATTTCACGAATCTTTGTGGCTCCTGGAGTGGCAGAGAAGGATCTTCATGAGTCATCTGGCCTCCAATTCTGCCAAGGGGGCTATCTTGTTGGCCCATTTTTATCAGCTTGAGATCTAGAGATTCAAGGAGCACGTGCCAGACCATCCGCTCTGACTCTTGTTTGTTTTGGAAGTGCAGTGTTCTGTGTTCTGAAGGTCTCCATGTTGCAGGTGACATTCTCTGATCACAACCTGGTGTGAACAGAGCTCAGTCCATTCAGTGCCAAGGCAAGGTCAGTGCTTATCCTGCTGCTGGAGGATAAGCAGTTCCGGGACTCGTTTTGTCACTCCTTGAGGCTATGGTGGGACGTGGGCAAGGCTCAAGTCAACGTTTTCTGTCAACAGTACACATGGTGTCGACAAAGCGGAAATCCAGGAACGAGGCATTGAAGTGAAAGGTGCTCAACCTGGAGTCACATCTCAGATGCTGACGCAGCCCTGCGGAGGTGAATGAAGAAAGGAAAGCAGCATTCTGGGACCTACTTCTTGCCAAGTCCTAGGATGCGTTTGTGAGATTCCTCTGGATCTTGACTGCGATTTCCACTGCGACTCATTGGAAAAAAAAGATACAGGTTCTGCCAGCAGCTCCTTGTGCTGCTAGTTAACAATGAATCTAGGGCATTAAGGCCCAAGCAAGGGGCTACTAGACAGCTGTCCTCTCCAGATCATTCCACTGAGGAAGATCACAGAGTTCTGTGGAAGGATCTGTTGCGTCAGCTGAGGGTTCTGAGAGGCTCAGTGCCCTTCTGTGTTTCAAGGACCTGACCAGCACCCTTGACTGACTTTCTAGAGGCAGGTTTCTGGGGCTGGACGCACTGATGTGGAGTTCTTCAGGGTAGTCTGGAACGTTCTGGGGAGGGTGAGGAATAACTACATGCAGGTCTTGGAAGAATGTGTTACAATCAGAGAGATGCCCCTTTCTTGGCGCAGTGCAGTTATCACTCTGTTGCCCAAGAAGGGGGGATCTTAATTTATTAAAGAATTGGCATTGGTCTCGATACGTTGCACGGACTACAAGATCATCGCCAGTGCACTTTCAATTCACCTGGCACCATGCTGGACCACATGATCCATGCAACCAGTCATGCACTGTCCTGGACCCCAGCATCTACAACAATATTCACCTAGTCCAGCAAGGTTATTCCCAGAAGGCTGGCCTGTCACGCGCCTTTCTCTTCCTTGATCAGGAAAAGGAGTTCAACAGAGTGAATCACGAGTATCTGCTCAGATTCTGTGAGCACTCAGCTTGGTTTTGACTTCTGTATGCTGCCACAGAGTGTCTTGTGAAGGTTAGTGGGTTCCTGACAGAACTCCTGCATTTTGGGAGAGAAGTGTATCAGGGCTGCCCCTTGTCTAGCCAGCTTTATTCTCTCTGCATGAGGCTGTTCCTGCACACCTGGTGTAAGCAACTGTCTGGTTTGACTCTGCGCAGGTCGGGGCTGGAAGTAGTCCTCTCATGGTCACGGACCCGTCTGACTTGCGGAGGTTGCGCAAGTGCAAAGAGGTCTACTGTGGCTCTTCTGCGAGGATCAACTGGAGCAAGTGGTTGGGACTTCTGGTTGCTCTAAGGCAGATAGATCCCCTGCAGGGAGAGCTCTGGTGCTTTATGCGAAGGAGCATTCACCACCTTTACGTGCGAGTTTATCTTTGCCCTGCTGAGGAACCTTGGCCAGCAAATTAGCATGAGTTGGGAACCAAGGTGACCATTCACTTAGCAAGCTGGATAGAGCTGCTCCAGTATTGTCTTACAGGACTTAAGCGCTGGTTATAAACTAGCTAGTCACTTTGATCCTAGCCTCTGGCTTTGTCACAAACATCCAGAAAAAGCTAGATGTTTTCTGGGATAAAAGGCAACACTGGGTCGCTACTGCGGTTCTGAATCTCCCACTGAGGAGGGCAGTCAGGCACTGGTGTGCATTTACACCCAGGTAGCAATTTTCCACCTTCAGATCCTGCTGCGATACCTTTATGTCAAGCCTGCCCCAAGGTGGTGTGCCCTGATGACTTATTTCTTCCATCAAGTGTGATACGCGATTCCTGTTCATGGAGTGGTCCCAGCCTCTGATCTTCTCCCAGGAATTGCCTGTCTTCTACTTGGACCTGATTACAGTCTAAAAGATAGTCAGCTTATGCTGGACCTCTCCCCCTATGGGAGTGGCAGGTCTTGTCAAGGAGCTGCTACTCAGGAACAGGTTCATCCTTAAGTGCAGTTTGCACTGGCCAAGGGAGTAGAGTACTTGGGACTCAGGGCTGACCAGACTCAGGGATCCATTGGATGGCAGAGGAGCAAACTGGATGATGCCAACACAGTTGTCCAAGAGGACGCTGATCCACCACTGGTTTGTGACCTGAGCAATCCAGTACCTGACAAACAAGGCAATTGGCCCCAATATCTTGTATGCACTTGAGGCAGCTCAGGTGTGTGGAGGGCTTCCAGGTGAACTGACTCCTGTCCATTTTGAACTCAATGTTAGCCCCATGGACTCTCCCCTGTGATGTGGTACCTCCACAATCTGAGCTGTCTCAAGGATATTCTCCCAGTCCTCTTTTGGACAGTGGGTAGGTGCTATCGGTACAGATTAATGCTGCATACTTTCTATTTCCACACTTCTGCCTGCCATTTGGAAATTAAGATTTGCCCTCCGGCAGTGGCAAACCCCAGTGGAAGGCCCTCTTTCATTGGGAATCTCAGGTGGAGTGTGATGTACACATCAGTTCCTTGGAACTGGCAACTTAGCAAATTTACTGGATGCCAGATCACATGCACATTCAGTCGTCTGGAGGAAATGGTGTTTCACATTGTGGTGATCGCATTTGCAGCCCCCTTTTCAGTTTTTTTGAAGAGACACCTAGTGCTGGAAGGGGCAGACAAATCTAGGAGATCTCTTTGGCTTGGCTAAGATGGCCATTAACAGATCTAGGCAGTGAGCTGAAGAGGGGCTCCGGTTCTGACTCTTTCACTGTTACGGCCATGCTCAAGTGTCCCTGGAACACACAGTGCTCACCACAACAGTGAAGGCCAATTGTGATTTGGTGGGTGCTGCAGGGCCTGGAATGCATCTATTTGAGTAATGATATTTTGATTTCGTAGTGTAAGTTTCCATTTGACTTTTTAAGTTCTCGATTCGGTGTCCAGAGAAGGGCTGTTTCATTTTACTTTTATATTGTTTTATTTTGGACCCAGGGAACAGCTAAAAAGGGCTTTTATTTAAACCCCATAACCATCCCTGTCCAAAGTGTGCTTGATGGGGTTGGTGTGAGGGGAGTTTTATTTTTAGTTAAAATTGTAGAGGAACTTTCTTCTGGATTTTGAAACCCTTGTCCCCATCCCTGGTGAGTTAAATGGGGATGGAGCAGATTTGATTTTGATCAAGTCAAGGTAAGTTTATTTAATGTATTGGCCTCTTATGGTCCCTGCCCCAGGAGTGGATGGTGGAGACAGAGTCAAGGGAGTGCCTTTTTTTTTGTTTATTTATTTTATTTTTGTTTTTTTAACAGGGACTTCACTTTCATTTAAGAAAGTCAAAAAAACTTGCCTTCTGTTTCAACAGAGTAGTGTGTGCTTTGCTGTATATTTCACCTGGTCCCAGGAGTGTCTGATGGGGACAGTATAGGGGGTCCTTCAGCTTTTTCTGTTTTTGTCTTTTATCTAGAAGAGTAGAGAGTTGCTTTTCAGACTGGAGGCTTGTGACCAGCAGTGTGCCACAAGAATCGATGCTGGGTCCACTGCTTTTCTTCATTTGTATAAATGATTTGAATGTGAATATAGGAGGCATGGTGGATGACACTAAAATAGGTGATATAGTAGACAGCGAAGATGATCTAAGAGTACAACGGGACCTTGTTCAGATGGGCCAATGGGACAAGGAGTGGCAGATGGAGTTTAATTTTGGTAAATGTGAGATGCATTGTGCTAAAGCAAACCAGGATAGGACTTAGACTGTTAATGGTAAGTCCCTGGGAGGTGCTATTGAGTCATAGAGCTGTTCAGCACGGAAACAGACCCTTTGATCCAGCTCATCAATGCCAACCAGAAATCCTAAAGTAATCTCATCCTATTTGCCAGCATTTGGCTCATATCCCTCTAAACCCTTCCTCTGCTTATACACATCCAGTTGCCTTTTAAATGTTGCAATTCTACCAGCTTCCATCACTTCCTCTGGCAGCTCATTCTATACATGCACCATCCTCTGCATGTAAATGTTGCCCTTTAGGTCCATTTTAAATTTTCCCCTCTCCCCTTAAACCTATGCCCTCTAGTTTTGGACTCTGCTATCCTGGGAAAAAGACCTTGGCTATCCTCTCTATCCATGCTACTCATTATTTTGTAAACCTCTAAAAGGTCACCCCTCAGCCTCCAATGCTCCTGGGTAAATAGCCTCAGCCTATTCAGCCTCTCCCTATAGCTCAAACCTCCCAACTCTGGCAATGTCCTTGTAAGTCTTTTCTGAACCCTTCCAACA
>NC_057736.1:8619320-8634623 GCF_004010195.1 Chiloscyllium plagiosum | reverse complement strand
CATGGGGCTCAGTCACCCTCTTAAATCCACCTCAGATCATTGGAGAGGTCAATGATGCTCTGATTTCCTTAGTGGGATCCAGCATTTTTATACATTTCACATTACAATTACACACAATATTGTCATTGTTTTTTCTCCTTTAATCTATACTTCTAATCCTGTGAAACAGCTGATCAATGCTCAATACCTCTATGGACAGCCTTAGAATTCCCCCATGATCTCATGATATTTATCAGATTTTGGGATCTTAAAATATACCCCATTAGTTCACATCCCAAACTTAATGGTTATACACTTTTCCAGATATTTCCCAGACTTGCTTATCTCTAAGCACTGCTTGAAATCCGTTATTCATTGAATCCATTGCTATCGCTCTCAAATTATGTTGTCTTATATTTCCTACTTCCTTAATCTCACAGCACCAGTGTCCCAGGTTCAATACCAGCCTCAGGTGACTGTCTGTGTGGAGTTTGCACATTCTCCAGTGTCTGCGTGGGTTGGTCTGGTTTCCTTCCACAGTCAATTCAGGTGAATTGACCATGCTGAATTGCCCATAGTGTTAGGTGCATTCGTCAGAAGGAAATGGGTCTTGGTGGGTTATTCTTCGGAGGCTCAGTGTGGGATTGTTGAGCTGAAGTGAATCTAATCTAATCTTACTTTGCATTCACATTCCAAAGTTATGAGCTCTATGTCTCTTGGTCTCTTTTCAGGCAGGCTTATCTCTAAGGACAACTTGAATTCTGTAATTTATTATATCTCATGTGCTGTCTTTGTCAACTTCAGTTACTCCTTTTATATTTCCTACTGTCTTAATTATGTGTGCAAAAATACAAAAGGCAGTTAGGTTTAACCAGTTGCTATAAGATTTGTAACATTAATTTCTGTTACAAAGTTAGTTATAAAGTGTTCAAATCATACAACTACTTCTACTTCAGCATTTTGAGATTAATGGGCTGTGAACAATCTGTTTTTGTCAGGGCATAAAAGAAGTCAATTTCCTAAAGCTAGTTAACTTCACATCTCGGTCTAAATGTTTTTTTCTTTAATACCTTTAATAAGCTAGTTCTGTTATTAGAGCCACTTTTGTGGCCAATGGACAGCCGTTTTGTGCTCCTTCTGACCATCAGTTGCCCCAACATAAACCTCAACTAGATCTCCTCTCATCCTTCTGAACATTCTAGTCTAGTCATAAATTGTTCAGTCTCTCTCCAGTAGATGAATGCCTCATCTCTGGAATAAATTTAGTGGACCTCCTTTGAACCACTTTCAATGGAACTAGATCCCTTCTCAAGTAAGGGGACAAAACTGTATGCAGTACTCCAGGTAGGATCTCACTAATGCTTTCAACAGTTACAGCCACTCCTCTCTATGTTATATTGTATTCTATTACCAAAAAATGACAAAATTCCATTTGGTTTCCTTATTATCTACTGTACCTGTATACTAGTTTCTGTGAATCACTGACAAAGACACTCAGATTCCTCTTCACTTAAGTACTCTAAAGTTTTTGTACATTTAAGTAATGAGTTACCTTTTATCATTCTCACTAAAATGGATAACCTCACACTTGTTCAAGTTAAATTTCAGTTGTTAAATTCTGGCCCAGTCACCACAACCTATCCATATACATTTGTAATTTTTTAAAAAATTATTCATTGCAATTTACTTTCTCACCTAGATTAGTATCATCTTCAAATTAGGCAATGCCACCTTCTATCCCTGCATTCAAATCATTGATATAGATTATAAATATTTGAGGCATGAGGATCAAACCATGTAGTACCCTACTAGTAACAGATTTATCCAAACTCTCTATTCACAGTTGGCTAGCCAATCATAATCATAAATCTACAGTGAGGAAGCAGATCATTCAGCCCATTGAGTCCACACTGACTGTCCAAAGAGCATACCACCCAAAAAACACCTCCTACCCTATTAACTTGCATTTCCTATGGCTAATCAACATGGCCTGCACATTCCTGAATAATATGGGAAATTTAACAAGGCCAATCCGCCTAACCTGCATATCTTTGGACTGTGGGACAAAAACAGAACACCCAGAGAAAACCCAAACAGACACAGGGAGAATATGTGAACTCTATACAGATAGTTGCCCAAGGCTGGAATTAAACTGGGCACCCTGGCGCTGTGATGCAGCAGTGCTAACCAGTGAGCCACCATGCCCTTCTCTATCCAAGATTGTAAACTATTAGAAAGGAGAGGTGGAGGGATCCTAAGCAACAGAGTAAATATAAACATAGACGAGTATGGTTTTGAATCGGAAAACATCAAGTTTGGGGAGGATATTCTACGGAAGTAAATCCAATGAAGTTGTTTGGGTAAAACTGATAAATTAGAAAGGGATGATCATCTTATTGGGATTGTACTATATGCCTCCTAATAGTCAGTGAGAAATTGAGAAGCAAATTTGTATGGCCATCTCAATTATCTGTAAGAACAATAGGCTGATAATAGTAGAAGAATTTAACTTTCCAGAGACTGGGACTGCCATAATGTTAAGAGATTGGATGGAGAGGACTTTGTTAAACAAGTACATGTTTTTTTATTTAGTATGTGGATGTACTGACTAAAATAGGGGCAAAAATTGACCCATTCTTGGGAAATAAGGCAGGGCAACTCAATGAGGTGTCATTGGGGGAGTACTTTGGGGCAAGAGATCATATTAGTTATGGAAAAGGATTGACCTGATCTAGAATTCAGAGTTCTAAATTGGAGTAAGGCCAATTTTGACAGTATTAGGCAAGAACTTTCAAAAGTTGCTTCGGGGCAGATATTAAGGGACGACTGGAAAGTGGGAAGCCTTCAAAAATGAGATGAGAATCTAGAGACAGCGTGCTCCTGTCAGGATGAAGGAAAAGGCTTGTAGGTGTAAAGAATGCTGCATGACTGGATAAACTAAATTTCTGGTCAAGAAGGAAGAATATATCAGGTATAGACAGCAAGGATTGAGTGAATTCCTAGAGGAGTATCAGGGCAATAGGAGTATAGATTACTTACAGCGTGGAAACAGGCCCTTCGGTCCAACAAGTCCACACCGACCCACCGAAGCGCACCCACCCAGACCCATTCCCCTACATTTCCCCCTGCACCTAACACTACGGGCAATTTAGCACGGCCAATTTACCTAACCTGCACATTTTTGGACTGTGGGAGGAAACTCACGCAGACATGGGGAGAATGTGCAAACTCCACACAGTCAGTCACCTGAGGCGGGAATTGAACCCGGATCTCTGAAGTAAATCAGGAGGGCAGAAAAAAGCCATGGAATAGCTTAGGCAAATTGGTTTAAGGAGAAGCCAAGCAGCTTCTACAAAAAACATTAAGGACGAAAGAGTAACCAGAGAGAGGGCAGGGTCCCTTCAAGATCAGCAAGGCCGCCTACATGTGGAACTGCAGGAGATGGAGGAGATACTGAATGGGTATTTTGCATCAGTGTTTACTGTAGAGAGGATATGGAAGCTAGAGAACTTGAGGAAATAAACAATGATCTCTTGAAAAGTGTCCATATTACACAGGAGGTGGTGCTGGATGTTTTTAAATGCATAAAGTTGGATAAATCTCCAGGATCACATCAGATGTACTCAAGAACTTTGTGGGAAGCTAGGGAAGAGATTGCTGGGCCCCTTGCTGGAATATTTGTATCATTGATAGTCACAGATGAGGTTCCAGAAGACTGGAAGTTAGCTAACATGGTGCCACTATTTAAGAAAGGTAGTAAGGAAAAGCCAGGGAATGATAGACTGGTGAGCCTGACATCTGTGATAGGCAAGTTGTTGGCCAGGATTTATATCTATGTGGAAAAGCAAGGACTGAATAAGGCTTTGTACGTGGCTTTGTGCATGGGAAATCATGTCTCATTAACATGATTGAGATTTTTGAAGAAGTGACAAAGATTGATGAGGGCAGAGTGGTGGTCGTGATCTACAAGGACTTCTGAAAGGAGTTTGACAAGGCTCCACATGATAATTGGTTAGATCACATGGAATACAGGAAGAACTTGCCATTTGGATGCAAAATTGGCTTCAAGTTAGAGGACAGAGGGTGGTGGTGGAGGGTTGCTTTTTGGACTGAAGGCCTGTGAGCAGTAGTGTGCCACAAGGATTGGTGCTGGGTCCACTACTTTTTGTCATTTATTTAAACGATTTGGTTGTGAATAGAGGAGGAACAGTTAGTAAGTTTTCAGATGACACCAAAATTGGAGTTATAGTGGATGAGATCTTGATCAGATGGGCCGATTGGCCGTGAAGTGGCAGATGGAGTTTAAGATAGATAAATGTGAGGTGCTGCATTTTGGTGAGGCAAATCAGGGCAGGACTTATAAATTTGATGGTAAAGTCCTGGGGAATGTTGATGAACAAAGAGACCTTGGAGTGCAGGTTCATAGTTCCTTGAAAGTGGAATCACAGGTAGACTGGGTAATGAAGAAGGTGTTTGGTGCACTTGCTTTTATTGGTCAGTGCATTGAGTATAGGAGTTGGGAGGTCATGTTGTAGCTGTACAGGACATTGGCTCAGCCACTTTTGGAATATTGCATTCAATTTTGGTCTCTCTCTGCTATAGGAAAGATGTCATTAAAATTGAAAGAGTTCAGAAAGGATTTACAAGGATGTTGCCAGGGTTGGAAGGTTTGAGCTGTAGGGGGAGGCTGAATAGACTGGAGGTGTTTACCCTGGAGTGTGAGAGGCTGAGGGATGACCTTATAGAATTTTATAAAATCATGAGGGGCATGGGTAGGGTGAAGTCAAAGTTTCTTCCCTAGGGTAGGGTAGTCTAAAAGTAGATGGCATAGGTTAAGGTGAGGGGGAAAGATTTAAAAGGGACCTAAAGGGCACTGTTTTCATGCGGAGAGTGATGTGTGCATGGAATGAACAGACAGATGATGTGGTGGAGGCTAGTACAATTGCGACATTTAAAGAGGACCTGGATGAATAGGAAGAGTTTAGAGGGATATGGGCCAAGTGCTGGCAAATGGGACTAGATTAATTTAGAATACCTGGACGGCATGGACGGGTTGGACTGAAGAGGCTGTTTCAGTGCTGTACACCTCTATGACTGTTAGTTAATTAATAAAGATAGAAAAGAGTAATTCAGGAAATGAAGTAATTCTGAAGAATTAAACTGCATTCCTTTCCCATGCAAGGGGCCTTACACCTAAGGCTGATGAACTCAGGGCCTGAGATTGGGACGTCATAGCTATTACAAACACTTAGCTAAGGCAAGGACAGAACTGCAGCTCCTTATTCTGGGCTTCAGATGCTATCGGGAAGATAGAAAGACCAGCAAAAGAGAAGGGAGAGTTGTATGTTTGATTAAGGAGAAGGTTCTGAAAAATCATCCAGTGAAAATACATGGGTTGAAACAGCCCCTTCAGTCCAACTCGTCCATGCCTTATCTTATGATTAGATTAATTAGATTACTTACAGTGTGGAGACAGGCCCTTCTGCCCAACAAGCCCACACCGACCCTCTGAAGAGCAACCCACCTAGACCCATTCCCCTACTTTGACCCCTTCACTTAACTTTACGTGCAATTTAGCATGGCCAATTCACCTCACCTGCATGTTTTTGGACTGTGCAGCAGCCTTTTGTGTGGCACGTTGACAAATGCTTTCTGGAAATCCAGATACAGCACATCTACTGGCTCCCTATTGTCCACTGTGCTCATAATGTCCTCAAAGAATTGCAGTAAATTAGTTAAACATGATCAACCTTTCATGAATCCATGCTCCATCTGCCTGATGGACAATTCCTATCCAGATTTCTTCCTTGATGATAGATTCAAGCATTTTCCCCACTACAGAAGTTCAGTTAATGGGCCTTTTGTTACCTGTCTTTAATCTACCTTGTTTTTAAATAGTGGCGTCATATTTGCTGTTTTCCAATTGACTAGAACCGCCCCAGAGACCAGCAAAGTTTGATAAATTACCACAAGCACATTTGCTATTTCCTCCGCCAGGAGATGTGTCTATTTTGGACCCACCCAACCCTCTCACCCAACACTACCACTTTAGTGATAATGATCATTTCCAGACCCTCACCTTATATAGTTGCCTTGTCATCAATCATTGCATCTTCCACTGTGAAGATCAACATAGAATACCTGTTCAACGCCTCGGCCGTTTCCTCACTTCCCATTACTAAATCCCCCTTCTCATCCTCCAAAGGACAAATGTTTACCTTAGCCACTCTTTTTCATCTTATATATTTGTAGTAACTGTTGCTCTCCGTTTTTATATTCTGAACTAATACCACTCTCATAATTCATCTTACTTTTCTTTATAGCTTTGTCATGGCTTTCTGTTGACCTTTAAAGAATTCCCAATCCTCTAGTGTACCACTAACCTTTGACACTTTGTATGCATTAGCTTTCAGTTTGATACCCTCCTTTATTTCCTTATTTATCTACAGCTTATTATCCCTTTTCCTACAGTACTTTCTTTTCACTGGTATTTACTTTTGCTGAGCACTGTGAAAGGAAATCACTCTGCAAGTCCTCCTCTGTTCCTCAATTTTCCCACCATACAGTCTTTGCTCCCAGTCTACCTTAGCCAACTCTTCCCTCAACCCTTTGTAGTCTCCTTTTTTTAAGCACAAAACACTGGTATTGGATTTTAACTTCTCACCCTCCACCTGTACTTTAAACTCAATGATATTGTGACCACTCCTTCCAACAGTATCCCGAACTATGAGATCATTAATTATTCTGTATTTCATGACACAGGACCAGATCTAGGATAGCTTGCTTCTTCATAAGTTCCATTATATACTGTTCTAAGAAACTATTTCAGACACATTCTACCATCATTCTGTGCCTGTGCTCTTCCCTCCACTTCAGCTGACAAAGGAGCACTGCTCCAGAAGCTTGTGATTTCAAATAAACCTGTTGGATTATAACTTGGTGTCGTGCGACTTCAGACTTTGTCCACCCCAGTACAACACCACATCTCTACTACATAACGTTGTACAAGACATTGGTGAGGCCTCTTCTGGAGTACAGTTACCTTGCTACAGGAAGGATATTAATAAGTTGAAGAGGCTTCAGAAGAGATTTACCAGGATGTTGCTGGGAATGGAGGGTTTGAATTATAATGAGGGGCTGGGACACTTTTCAATGGAGTGTAGAAGGTTGAGGGGTGACCTTATAGAGATTTATAAATCCTGAGGGGTATAGATAAGGTGAATGGCAGATATCTTTTCCCTAGGTGGGAGATTTCAAGACTCAGGGGCATATTTTTATCGTGAGAGGATAAAGATTTTAAAAAGACATGGCGGCAATTTTTTTTTACAGTGTGTGGCTCATATGTGGAATAAACATCCAGAGGGAACAGTGGATGCAGGTACAGTTGCAAGGTTTAAAAGACATTTGGATAAGTACATAAATAAGAAATGTTTGGAGGGATATGGGACAAGCGCAGGCAGGCGGGACTAGTTTAGTTTGGAATTATGGTCAGAATGGACTGGTTGGACCAAAGGATCTAATTCTGTGGTGTATGACTCTATGACTCCATACTACCCCAATCCCATGTGATCCTACCTTGTGCACTAACCTTTTGTATGGCATCTTATCAAATATCTTCTGGAAGTCCATTATTCCATTTGCTGGTTACATCTTCAAAGAACTCTAGCAAATTAGTCAAACATGATGTACTCTTTATGAAACCATGCTGACTCTGATGGATTGCATTTTGACTTTCCAAATGTCCACTTCCTTTACAATGAATTCTAACAATTTCTCAGTGACAGGCATTAAACTAACTTCTACCATGTGCCTCATTCCCTTTTTGAATAAGGGCATTATATTAGTATTTTTCCAATTCAGTGGAACTTGTTCAGCATCTGGGTAATTTTGGAATATTAAAATCAATGGGCATACTATCATTTCTGCCATTTTCTTTGGAGGTCATCAGGCCCTGGAAAATTGTCTGCCTTTAATCCCAATAATTTGCTCAGTACGTTTTCCCTAGTGATAGGAATAGCTTTAACTTCATCCTTATCCATAACCTCCACATTATCTACTATCATTGTGATGATATTAATGTCCTCCATCATAAAAACTGAGGCAAAATATTGACTTAGTGTCTCTGCCATTTCTGTATTCCCCATTATTAACTCCCTACTCACTTCCCCAGGCTGCCAACGTTCATTTGATCCATTCTCTTTCCTTGTAAATCATACCAATGATTGAATAGAAATTATAGAAACCCTACAGTGTGGAAACAGGCCATTTGGCCCAACAGGTCCACAGCAACCCTCTGAAGAGTAACCCACACAAAACCATTCCCCTATCCTATTACTCCACATTTACCCCTGACTAATACACCCAACCTACACAGCCCCGGACATTATAGGCAATTTAACATGATCAATCCACCTCACCTGCACACCTTTGGATTGTGGGAGGAAACCGGAGCACCGGAGGAAACCCATGCAGACATGGGGAGAATCTGAAAACTCCACACAGATAGTTGCCGGAGGCTTTAATCAAACGCAGGTTCCTGGCGCTGTGAGGCAGCAGTGTTAACCACTGAGCCACCACGGTGCCCATTGAGCCACCGTGCCACCCATATGGTGAGGGAGCTTTAGCACATGTCATCATGACCCTGTGAGTGCAGCCCGGAGCGCCTCTAAAATCCCTTAAAGGAGTTGGGGAGCCCTGCGCTACCACATCCAGTTCCTGGTTAGGCACAGAAGGACCCCTCCCCTCACCCTTCTTCCATAGGTTGGGGCAATCTTTCCTCCAATGCACACTCTTAATATTTACAGAAGCTTTTGCTATCTGTTTTTTGTATTATCTTTTTTCATAATTTACTTTTTGCTCTTTTTATTACATGTTGTAATACTTTGCTAATCTTTTTAAAGTGTCCCAATCGTCCAGCCTACCACTTGCCTTTGTATTATGATATATCTTAGCTTTTGTTGTTATCTTTAACTTCCTTCCTTAGCCATGATGTTTTTCCACCCCTTACAATCTTTCTTTCTCGCTGAAATATATTTTAGTTTGGAGGAATTGATTATTTCGTAGAATCCCTTCAGTGTGGAAGCAGGCCATTTGGCCCGTTGAGTTCATGTCTTTTTAAAATCTTTCCAAAGAGCATCCCTCCCAGATTCGCTCCATACGCATTCCTATAATGCTGTGTTTCCCATGTCAAACCCACCTAGCCTGCACACCCCTAGACACTATGGGGAATTTAACACTGTCAATCCACCTAAACTGCACATCTTTGGACTGTGGGAGGAAACTGGAGTAACCAGAGGAAACCCACACAGACATGAGGAGAATGTGCAAACTCTATACAGCACAAGGCTGGAATTGAACCCAGGTCCTTGGCGCTGTGAGGCAACAGTACTGATCACTGAGCCACTGCGTCACTCCCATCTCTTGAAACATGTGCCACAATCAGTCTTACCTTTCAGTCCACAAAGACTAAATCATTCTCATACATATGCAATTACTTTAGGTTAACTTTAGAACATTAATGTGGAATTTACATTCCTCAGCCTTAAGCTGAATTTGAACGTCTGGCATGCCATGATAATTCCACTCTAGATGATCCTTTGCTGTGAGATTGTTAATTAGTCCCACATACCCAATCCTCAATACCAAATCCAGAACAACCTACTCCCTAGTTGGTTCTATAACATATTACTTCAAAAAACAATCTCTAATACATTCAATAAATGCTCCCTCAAGTTCACCCTTGTTAATTTGATTAATCCAGTCTATATGCATATTAAAATAGAATCCCTACAGTATGAAATAGGCCCTTTGGCCCAACAGGTCTCTCACTGACCCTCCGAAGAGTATCCAGCCCAAACCCATTCCCCTACCCTATTACTCTACATTTACCTCTGACTAATGCACCTAACCTACATCACTGAACACTACGGGCAATTTAGCATGGCCAATTCACCTAACCTGCATATCTTTGGATTGTGGGAGGAAACCGGAGCACCTGGAGAAAACCCATACAGACACGGCGAGAATGTGCAAACTCCACACAGTTGCCCAAGGCTGCAATCAAACCCGGGTCCCTGGCACTGTGAGGCAGCAGTGCTAACTACTGAGCCACTGTGCCACCCAGATTATCCACGATTATTGCAAAATCATTTTACAAGTACCAGTATTATTATTAATCATGTGTCCTACCATGGAAGTTTTGGTTGGGACCCGTGTATTATTCCACCAGGAACATCTTTCCTTTGTTTCTTTATTTCTCTTCGGACTGATTCTACATTTTGATCTCCAGTACCAGAACATTTCTCACACAGCACCTTCCTTTTCCTTTAGTGACAAAGCTACACCACATCATTTTTTGCCTTCCCTATCTTTTTGAAACACTGAATACCCTCGGATATTCAATTCCTAAACCTGGTCTCTCTGTAACCCATTTCAGTAATTGCCACCAAATCATAGAGATTTTAAAAAGACATAAGAGGCAGACTTTTTACACAGACATGGTTCATGTGTGGAATGAACTTCCTGAAAAGTGGTGGATGAGAGTACACTTACAACATTTAAAAGAAATTTGGATGAGTACAGAAATAGGAAAGGTTTGGAGAGATATGGGCCAGGAGCAGGCAGGTGGGACTGGTTTAGCTTGGTATTATGTTTTGCATGGACTGGTTGGACCGAAGGGTTTGTTTCCGTGCTGTATGATTCTCTCTGACCCTCTCCACTTCACTTCCCATCCACTACTGTAATACAGCCTTTTTGTGCGATGGGAAATCAATACTCTGTCAAACACTAGTCTGATTCAATTCAGCCAATGAGCATGGAACATGATGTCAGAATAATTGCTCCCCCGCCCACCATCATCTGAAGTTAGTCATTTTTATCAAGAACAAAACTTCTTATTATCGCAAATAGTGCATGTAGCACCAGATAAATCTATGATGCAAGTTCAGTGGAACATTGTAACATTGTTGATCATAAATTCATACAGTACAGAAGAAGCCCAAAAGTCCACCGTGTGTACTGTCCCCCTGCTTCTTCATCCTTGTGACATTTCTTGTAAGTTCCCTTTGTCTTTATTTAGTTTGTGTATTGGTGAAGGTTAATTACTGTGGGAGCAGTCACTATATGTTGCTTAATCATAGATTGGTGCTGCTAATTTTCTGAATACTTTCAACGGCAAGACTGACAGCCAGCTGATCTTCAATTAGTTTTGAAGAGTTTGCCATTGAGGATTTGGACTCCTCCATAAGTAGCCACTGATGCTTACCATGCTGCCACTCATGATGTGGACTTCTGTCTTCAGCAGCTTATTCATGCGCGATGACACAATACTCTCGTTAGTTCCTGTAAACATAAGAACTAGACATGGGTAAGTTTTAACATGCTTTTATTACAGGTCCTGGAATATACACAAATTACAGATACAGACATTTCAGTGTCTGGGCTGTCATTAAGCTATAAAGTTAAAAACACCAGCTTCCAACAGCATATTATACTTCATGAGATTTACTGATGATTGCACAATGCTAAGCACCATTTCCAACTCCTCAGAGTTTAGCAGTTCACGTCCAAATACAGCAAGACCTGGACAATATCCAAGCTCGGGCTGACAAGCAGCAAATGACATTTGGGCTACACAAGTGGCAGGTAATGATGGTCTCCAATGAGAGAATCTAAACATCACTCTTTGACAATCAGTGGCATTAGCATTACTGAATGCCACACTATCAACATCTCGGGGCGGGGAGTTTACCATTAACCAGAAACTCAACTGGATTAGTAATATAGATACTGTGCGTACAAGGTTAGGACAGAGACTTGAAATCCTGCAACAAGCAACTTACCTTCTGATTCCTGAAAGGCTACCTACCATCTCCAAGGTGCTAGTTGAAGAGTTCTGATTTGCAACCAAATCTGGCATGTCCATAAGGACCCTCACCAATTTTTACTGATGCACCATAGAAAGCATGCTGTCCAGCTGCATAACAGCCTCGTACTGCCCAGGACAACTGCTCTGCCCAGGGACCAGAAGAAACTACAGAATGTACACAGCCCAGATTGTCTCAGAAGTCAACCTCCCATTCATGGACTCCATTTACATGGTTCGTTGCTGAGGAAAGGCTGCCAACATCATCAAAGACTGCTCCCACCCCAGTAATGTTCTCTTCCAATCTCTTCCATCGAGCTGAAGATACTGAAGCTTGACCACATGCATCAACAGGTTCAATAACAGCTTGTTCCCTGCTGATGAATAGAGAGCTCCAATTTCAAGTAATGTTGATTTTGCTAATGTTGATCTTGTTTTGTGCACCTCCAATATGGCTGTAACCTGTATGCCTTGCTCTGTCTAAGCAACTTATGACCTATTTTTCCTTGTTTGCTATGATCTGCCTGTACTGTTCACAAAATAGAGCTTTTCATTGTACTTAGGTACATGCGACTACAAGAAATCAAATTAAATCAAAGTAGAATACAAAAAAAGGTAAATGTAATAAGCAAGGAAGTTGACACAAGTAACTGTGCAGACAACAGTGGCACTATTAAATATACTATTAGCCAGATTAACACTATAGAACCTTATCTCTCTGACACACCAGTTTTAATTATAAAGTCTTTAATCAGAATTCCTATCCTGGGGTCCCAACACTCTGTCACCGCCCACCTTCCCCTCCATGCTCGCTAAGTCAGAACTACAGGGCTTCAGGGGTTTATGTTCACCACTCAAAATGTGGTTTTGAAGTGCACCCAGTTGCTGAGGTTCTTGCCGTTGGTTCTCTTGGTTCAGAACAGGCCTGTGTGTGGTCACTCTTATTCAGGAAACTCTGGTTGGCTTCGCCCTCTCAGATGTCTTTTGTTCCGATTAGCCCTTGGTTTGGCTTCTGTGTTCTTGGTTGTTGGCTCAGCCCCTGTGGTTCTTGATTCCAAAGCTGCTTGTTGGAGCTGGAAACCTGTGGGGAAGCTGTTTGTATAGATATGGAGGAGCCGGTGTTGGATTGTGATGGACAAAGTTAAAAATCACACACAACACCAAGTTATAGTCCAATAGGTTTATTTGGAGAACTTGTTTTTGAAAAAAACTCCTCCCAGTTGAGATTGGCCGTTATGCTTTCTGTGTGTCCTGTTATCTCCCCTCAAATCTGTAGTCTTCATTGAGCTCTGGTGTTTCCTTCTGAAGTTACTTCCTTCTAAATATAACCTCATGTTGTGTGATTTTTAACTTGGTCCACCCCAGTCCAACACTGACATCTCCAAATCATGACTTCTGAAGTTAATTGGTTTTCTGATGGTTAGAGTATGTGTGAATGGATTTTGATTGAAGGTGAATGTCCAGAATCTCTCTCAGCTCCCTAGTGTTTTGCTGTGTAGCCTGAGGTGTAAATGCTAGAGTCTGGTTTGGGTTGATTAACCTTTTAGAGAGCAGGTGCAAATCAGAATTTCAGGCTGAGCAATAGTGCCAGACAGTTTTTGAAGTGTGTTTGTGTATTTGCCCCAGAGCTCATTGCAGCTGTCTCCTTTTACCTTTTAACAAGTCCAGGGTTTTATCAAGTCCAGAATTTTGTCCATAGTTTTAAATATTGGGGATTTTTGCTCAATCCCGCATATCTCTCTGTTGATGCTCAATGTCCTAGAGTATCATTCTGGGTGAGCAAAAATCATCAAGATCCAAAAGCCACCTCCCCAAATTACCTCACACAGATCCTCACTTTCTTGAGAGACAGTGCAATGTTCCCTGAAAGGAAAAAGCAAAAAGTAGGATTTTGGAAAAACAAAACATGCAGACATACTGTATATGGTAGACAAACACATCACAAAATTTAAATTTTAAGAACAATTATACAATAAGATGTAGGCTGCATACAGGGAAAACCAGGTACCTCCTATAAAAGATCTGCACAGAAACACAATTTGCATGCACATTTACACTCCCAGCCTGTTGTATACTTTTTGGCATCGGGATTAGCAGGCTGAATACCTTGCCTTACAGCTGGCCCACAGCAAGTACATGGTGATCCCTAGTTGGAATAAAACCAACCAACCTAAAAATCACCTGGATCCAAGATCAATTCGGTTAGGGGATTCTGTAGTCAGAGGTACAGACAGATATTTCTGTGGCCAGCAGAGTAAAAGCAGAATGGTGTGTTGTTTCCCTGGTGCCAGGATCAAGGATGTCTCAGAGAGGGTGCAAAATGGTCTCACGGGGGAAGAGGGGCCAGCAGGAGGTCATTGTCCACATTGGAACCAACGACATTGGAAGGGAAAAGGTTGAGACTCTGAAGGGAGATTACAGAGAGTTAGGCAGAAATTTAAAAAGGAGGTCCTCAAGGGTAGTAATATCTGGATTACTCCCAGTGCTACGAGCTAGTGAGGGCAGGAATAGGAGGATAGAGCAGATGAGGAGCTGAGGAGCTGGTGTATGGGAGAAGGATTCACATTTTTGGATCATTGGAATCTCTTTTGGGGTAAAGTGACCTGTACAAGAAGGACGGATTGCACCTAAATCGGAAGGGGCCTAATATACTGGCAGGGAAATTTGCGAGAACTACTTGGGGGGATTTAAACTAGTAAGGTTTGGGGGGGGGGTGGCATCCAGGGTGATAGTGAGGAAAGAGATCAATCTGAGATGGGTACAGCTGAGAACAGAAGTGAGTCAAACAGAAGGGACAAGGTAGGACTAATAAATTGAACTGCATTGATTTCAATGCAAGGGGCCTAACAGGGAAGGCAAATGAACTCAGGGCATGATTAGGAACATGGGACTGGGAATTATAGCAATTACGGAAACATGGCTCAGGGATGGGCAGGTCTGGCAGCTTAATCTTCCAGGATACAAATGCTACAGGAAGGATAGAAAGGGAGGCAAGAGAGGAGGGGGAGTGGCATTTTTGATAAGGGATAGCATTACAGCTGTGCTGAGGGAGGATATTCCCAGAAATACATCCAACGAAGTTATTTGGGTGGAACTGAGAAATAAGAAAGGGATGATCACCTTATTAGGATTGTATTATAGATCCCCGAATAGTCAGAGGGAAATTGAGAAACAAACTTGTAAGGAGATCTCAGCTATCTGTAAGAATAATAGGGTAGTTATGGTAGGGGATTTTAACTTTCCAAATATCGACTGGGACTGCCCTAGTGTTAAAGGTTTAGATGGAGAGGAAGTTCTTAAGTGTGTACAAGAAAATATTCTGATTCAGTATGTGGATGTACCTACTAGAGAAGGTGCAAAACTTGACCTACTCTTGGGAAATAAGGCAGGGCAGATGACTGAGGTGTCAGTGGGGGAGCACTTTGGGGCCAGCGACCATAATTCTATTTGTTTTAAAATAG
>NC_057736.1:8607354-8616977 GCF_004010195.1 Chiloscyllium plagiosum | reverse complement strand
TTAAGAGGCATTTGGATGGGTATATGAATAGGAAGGGTTTGGAGGGATATGGGCCGGGTGCTGGCAGGTGGGACTAGATTGGGTTGGGATATCTGGTCGGCATGGACGGGTTGGGCCGAAGGGTCTGTTTCCATGCTGTACATCTCTATGACTCTAATTAGGAACTTCCTGCTGAGGGGTGTCCTTTTAGAGGTTTATAAAATCTTGAGGAGCATGGATAGGTTAAATAAAAAAGGTCTTTTTCCTGGGGTAGGGGAGTCCAGAACAGGAGGGCATCGGGTTAAGGTGAGAGGGAAAGATTCAAAAGGACCTTAGGGGGATCCTTTTCATGTAGAGGGTGGTGTGTGCATGGAATGAGCTACCAGAGAAAGTGGTGGAGGCTGGTCCAGTTACAATATTTAAAAGACATTCAGATGAGTAGATGGATAGGAAGGGTTTTGAGGGATATGAGCCTAGTGCTGGCAAATGGGACTAGATTTATTTAGAATATCTGGTTGGCTTGGACAGTTGGACCAAACGGTCTGTTTCTGTGCTATACATCTCTATGACTCTATGACTAAAAAGCTAGCCGCACAGTAACCGTTGTCTTTAAAAAAAAAACCCACATAAAGGCAAAATACTATAAATACTGGCAATCTGAAGTAAAAAAAGAGAACATTGAAGAAACTCAGCTGGGTGGGTTGCATCTATAGAGACAGAAACAGAGTTAATCTTTCGAGCGTGGCATGTCTCTTCTTTAAAACTATGTTTGAACTGACTTGAAACATTAATTCTTTCCTCTCCCTCCCTCTACATGCTTCCAGATTGGCTGAATTTCTCCAGCATTCTCTTTGTTTGTGCAATAAAAAAAACCCAATCTGGTTCGCTTTGCCCTTCAGGGAAGGAAATCTGCCTGGTCTTGCCTACCCGTAACTCTGGACCCACACAAAGTGGTTGCTGGTGACTGGGTAAATAGGGATGAGAAATAATGGTCAACCTAGCTTAGAGTCATAGAGTTGTACAGCACAAAAACAGACCCTTCGGTCTAACTCATCTTTGCCTACCAGATATCCCAAACTGAACTAGTCCCATTTTCCAGCATTTGATCCACATCCCACTAAACTCTTCTTATTCATGTACCCATCCAGATGCCTTTTAAATGTTGTAATTGTATCAGCCTCCACCACTTCCTCTGGCAGCTTGATCTATACACACTCTGCGTAAAGAAGTTGCCCCTCTTAAATCTTTCCCCCTCACCTTCATCCTATAGTTCTGAACTCCCCAATCCCGGGATAAAGGCCTTTATTATTCAGCATATCCCCATGGCCCTCATAATTTCATTAACCTCTACAAGGCTCTGATACTCCAGGGAAAAAAGCCCCAGCTTATTGACCCTATAGATCAAACCCTCCACTCCCAGCAACAACCTTGGATATCTTTCCTGAACCCTTTCAAGTTTAACAACATCTTTCCTATAGCAGGGAGACCAGAATTGAAGACTTGCGACACCCACATCTGATACAATACAAATGTATTGCACACCGTGCTGCACTTGTGTACAATCAGAATCGCATATTCTGCTCCTCTGGGAAGATCACACTAATGACCTTCAATAAAGGATATGGATATGCTAACTTTGACCACCTTCTATGTCTATCCTTGTAAAATTATTACGTTCAATTAAAAGAAGGGAGCTTAAATAGGACAGCAGCACTTTAACTTTTGTTGCTCTCTCGGTAGCCTTTCCTCTGCATCATAGTACATTTTGTATTTGTTAAAAGCAGCTTTAGTGCACTTATTTTGTGGATTTAACAACTGAACTGTCTTGTTATTAAATGTTCCATAAAAGCAAGGTGATCTTGGTGCCTTTACAACCCAGATAACTTCATGTGTAGCAGTACTGTGAATGGGTTCAGACAGAACATGCTTTAGATTTCACTGTATTTAACTAATAATGCAGTTCTTTTCTCATATCATCATTAATTGGAGATACACAATATTATGCAGCAAAATCAATAGAATCTCTGTGCAGTGACAAAGAGGAGATAATCATAGAGTCATACAGCACGGAAAAAGACCCCTCAGTCCAACGAATCAATACCAACCATGTTCCCAAACTAAACTAGTCCCACTCCCTGAATTTGGCCTACATCCTTCCAAACCTTTCCTATTCACATATTTATCCAAATGTCTTTTAAATGTTGTAACTTTACCAGCATCCACCACTTCCTCTGTCAGCTCATTCCACCCACGAACCATTCTGTGTAAAAAGGTTGCACCTCATATCATTTTTAAAACTTTCTCATCTCATGTTAAAAATATACCCTCCAGTTTTGAACTCCCCAATCCATGGAAAAGACCCTTATTCAGCTTATTATGCCTTTCATGATTTTATAAATCTGTATTAAGTCACCCCTCAACCTCCTACGCTCCAGTCAAAAAAGTCCCAGTCTAACCAGCCTATCCTTATCATTCAAACCCTCCATTCCTGGCAACATCCTCATAAGTCTTTACTGAACTCACTCCAATTTAATAATATAACTTTCTTAAAGATTATATATTAACTTAGGATTTCTACATATCACTTTGATTGCATTGCATTGTTAATTACTAAGTCCTTATAACTATATAGTTGATGTCAGATAAACACATGCCAAAAAGTTAGATGCTATTTTTACAAGTGTGGGCCAAGTCTGTCACGTTATCATGAATAAAATGTAGACCTTGTGGATCTCATTTATATTACTATTATTCATACACAAGCAATTGCACTAAATGTTAGAAGGTCATCTCGAACTGAGTCCCTAATGGAGTATAAAAAGCATATAAAAACAATGAAAGCTAAGAGAGTACATGAGGAAGTGTAAGTAAATAGAGTAGAGGAAAATGCAAAGTTTTTCTAAACCTAAGTAGTAAGATAATAATTACAGAAAGAGGAGGGCATACACAGATAATCTATATATTGAATATATTTAAGACTGTGATAGATAGGTGCTGGAGTATCATGGGGATCAAGGATTACAGGGAGAAAGTGGGGAAATGGGGTTGAGAAACTTATCAGCCATGATAGAAGGGCAGAGCAGACTTGATGGACTGAATGGCCTAATTTCTGCTCCTCAGTCTTATTGTGTGTGGCTCCTGAAGATGTGGGCAACTGATTACACTCGTGATAACATTTCAAAAGCATTTTATTGGCTGCAAAATACTGTGGAATGCATGGAGGTCTGCAGAACTTACATAAATGCAAACCTTTTTTTCTGGATCACTGGGTGACCCATTACTTTTGGAACAGGAGCGGTAAATGATGGAATAGCTAAGGTGCCTTCCACAATCAAAAGATCTATCAGTACTATTGGACATGTACTTGTAAACAATTAATTTGTACAGTTGTGGAGCAAAAGTACTTTTTGGGGGTGATAAGGACTAAATTGGACAGTTTCTTTTTAAGGGCAAAGCTGTGAGATTCTGTGATTCAGTCATATAAACTCAAATGTTAAAATGGAACATTTGGGTGAGGTACCATGGAGATTTTAGTGCCTGTGGAATCATTGCCCAGCAAGCAGGCAACATCATCTTGAGTAAGAGGAGAACAAGGAACACAGGTATAAATGATTAACTGCTGCTGTGACTTGCCCTGTAAGGACACTGGGTAGTTGTAACAATTGCAAAAATGATAGAAGATATTCGGATGTCAGTAAATCTTTTGAAAGGAGGATTTTTTTTGTCAATATTAGTAGTGTACCTGCCTCTAAGAACAGACTGACTCAAGATTGGAATACATACAGACTCTAACCTCACACCGTTAATGCATTGTCTGAGCTGAGATGTCACCTTTTTTGTTATAAAACCATAAGTTATCTTGGGAATGTGACTTGAAAGACATTCTGGGATTTGCATATTAATGAATCAAAACCTGCAACCCATTCTAAAAAGATGAAAGACTTAACAGCAATTTAGGTTTGTTCAATATATTGCATCAGTTGCATGACACAATGATCTTGTGCTATATGTATGCATTCTGTGCCTTATGATCTTGCCCCACTAGCTATCTGACGAAGAAGCAGCCCTCCGAAAGCTAGTACATCCAAATAAACCTGTTGGACTATTATCTGGTGTTGTGTGATTATCAAACTGTAAGTCCTTCCAATACATATATGGCAGATGGTAAGAATAGGAGAGTCTCCTGCTCAGCCATAGCTATAGCTGCTGCCGCTTTGTCTATCTCATGTATCATTAATCACGAAAATGCCTCTAAGGTCTAAACATTTTAAAATTGGGCACTGCAAGTCAGAGTGCCAGGTTGCCTACCTTTCTTTCTCGATCATTGTTTTGCACCTGTAACAGCATTTGTGGTGCCAGGTGGGTGATCTCTGGATAGAGGTAGCTGGATGTATGATGTGCAGTGTGTAAAGGTCAGGCATAACACAGAAGACGTAACTGCAATTTGGAATTTCCCTTGTGCTATAAAAATCAGTATCATAATTGGAAAGTACAGCAAATATAATAGGACTGTGTGAACCCAACCATTTATTCACTAGGTGACAAACCATGTTTTAAAATTAAAATGTATGATACAGAGTCATAGAGATGCACAGCATGGAAACAGACCCTTCGGTCCAACCCGTCCATGCCAACCAGATATCCCAACCCAATCTAGTCCCACCTGCCAGCACCCGGCCCATATCCCTCCAAACCCTTCCTATTCATATACTCATCCAAATGCCTCTTAAATGTTGCAATTATACCAGCCTTCACCACATCCTCTGGCAGCTCATTCCATACACGTACCACCCTCTGTGAAAAAGTTGCCCCTTAGGTCTCTTTTATATCTTTCCCCTCTTACCCTAAACCTATGCCCTCTAGTTCTGGACTCCCCGACCCCAGGGAAAAGACTTTGCCTATTTATCCTATCTATGCCCCTTATAATTTTGGAAACCTCTATAAGGTCACCCCTCAGCCTCCAACGCTCCAGGGAAAACAGCCCCAGCCTGTTCAGCCTCTCCCTGTAGCTCAGATCCTCCAACCCTGGCAACATCCTTGTAAATCATTTCTGAACCCTTTCAAGTTTCACAACTTCTTTCCGATAGGAAGGAGATCAGAATTGCACGCAATATTCCAATAGTGGCCTAACCAATGTCCTGTACAGCCACAACATGACCTTCCAAATCCTGCACTCAATACTCTGACCAATAAAGGAAAGCATACCAAACGCCTTCTTCATATGGAGCTATCTATATTATGGAGAATACCACTTACATCTTTCAAAGATGAAGACATCATTAAATATTCTCTCCCATTCTTGAAGTGAGGGAGATCATGGGGAGAACATTAAAAGCCTTTCCAAGATATAAGATTTTCTTTGAACTGGCCTGCTGTGAGGTATCTTATGCTTTTTATCAGAAAACTGTAAATAGCATGACGGAGAAACACTGAGTTGTAAAATGTTGCCAAAGCAACCTTAGCGCAACATAGAATAGAAAGCTCTCTATTCACTATTATAGTACTGCCCTTTGCAGATTGTAAGATCTAAGATTCTCAGTTCACACACTGGTTTGTGCAAAGTTAGTGGATCTCAGCCAAATTGTATCGTTTATTAATTGAGTTGATTAGAATTGTATTGAATGGAGTTTCAAAAATGAGGCTGGATTCTCATAGAAACCAATAAAATTCTAATGGAACCAGACAAGTTAGATGCAGGAAGGATGTTCCCAATGATGGGAGAGTCCAAAATTAGGAGTCATAGTTTAAGGATAAAGCTTAAACCTTTACAGAATCTTCTCACCTTTTCTGGAGTACTGTGTCCAGTTATGGT
The DNA here is from genome assembly GCF_004010195.1 of Chiloscyllium plagiosum. Lineage (NCBI taxonomy): Eukaryota > Metazoa > Chordata > Chondrichthyes > Orectolobiformes > Hemiscylliidae > Chiloscyllium > Chiloscyllium plagiosum. Next base: position 8,611,186 of record NC_057736.1, on the reverse strand, counting down.
CACCCTGTTATGGGAAGAACATTATTAAACTGGAGGGTTCATCAGAGATTTACGCGGATGTTACTGGGAATGGAGGATGTGAGTTATGGGGAGAGGCTGGATTGGCTGGGACTTTTTACAGTGGAGCGTATGAGGTTGAGGGGTGACCTTATGGAGGTTTATAAAATCATAAGAGCTAAGATGAATAGCGGGTGTATTTTCCCTAGGACAGGGACATTTCAAGACTAGGGTGTTACATTTTTAAGGTAAGAGGAGAAAGCTTTAAAAAGACATGACAGCTTTTTTTTACACAGAGGGTGGTTTATGTGTGAAATAATCTTCCAGAGGAAGTGCTGGATGCGGGTACAGTTACAAGACATTTAGATAAGTACATCAATAAGAAATGTTTGGAAGGACTGTGGGTCAAACGCTAGCTTGATAATATCCTTCCTATTAATAGGCAACCAGAACTGGACACAGTATTCCAAAAGAGACATCACCAATGTCCTGTACAACCTCACATGACCTTCCAACTCATACTCAAAGGACTGAGCAAGGAAGGCAAGTGTGCCAAACACCTTTTTAACCATCCTGTCTATATGTCTAGTTTTAGGCATATAGTTCTACTCTGGGAAAAAGACATTGGCTATTCACTATATCCATGCCCTTCACAATTTTATAAACCTGTATAAGGTCACTCCTCAGCCTCTGATGCTCCTGGGAAAATAGCCCCAACCTATTCAGCCTCTCCTGATAACGCAAACCCTCCAACATTGGCAACATTGTCATAAACCTTTACTGAAAGATCAACAAGGCTGTCTACGTGTGGAACTGCAGGAGCTGGGTGAGATACTAAATGAGCATTTTACATGATTATTTACTCTGAAGAAGAATATGGAAGCTGGAGACCTTGAATAAATAAGTAGTGATATCTTGAAAAGTCTCCATTTTACAAAAGAAGAGGTGCTGGATGTCTTAAAACCCTTAAAGTTGGATAATACCCAGGACCTGATCAGATATATCCTAGAACTTTGTGGTAAACTAGGGAAACAATTGCTGGGCCCCTTCTGAGATTTTTGTGTATTCGCAGGGCACAGGTGAGGTGCTAAAAGACTAAATTGTGGTGCTATTATTTAAGAAAGATGTTAAGGAAAAGCAGGGAAGTCTGGACTAATGAGCCTGATGTCAGTGGTGGCTAAGTTCTTGGACGAATTCCTAAGGGCATGATTTAGAAAGGCAAGGCAAGGACTGATTAAGGATAGTCGACATGGCTTTGTGCATTGGAAATCATGTCTTATTAACTTGATTGAGCTTTTTTGAGGAAGTGACAAAGAAGACTGATGAATGCAGAGTGGCGCATTGATTATATGGATTCTAGCAAGCCATTCAATAAGGTTCTGCATGTAGACTGGTTAGCAAGGTTAGATCACATGGAATACAGGGATAACTAAGCCATTTGGATAAAAATTGGCTCGAAGGTAAGAAACAGAGGATGATAGCAGATGGTTATTTTTCAGACTGGAAGCCTGTCACCAATGGTGTGCACAGGGGCAGTGAGAAACCAGAGGACTGTGAAGTTGACAAAGACCAACAAAGGGCAACAAAAGAAGAAATAAGTGTAGATCTGCGTCCCCTTAAGAAGGGCCTCTTGGTTCGAGATCGGTCAAAGGAATCGACAAATGCGGTCTATTCAAAAAGCAAGGTTCATTAGTTTATTCGAATTAAGGTACCTTGACGCAATTCTATCCAGCAACACAGAGATTGAAGCTTCCGTGTTCTGTGATGAAGTTGTGCAAATACGTTTGGAAATTAGACATTATTTATATGTTTTTTAAGAAATAGTACAGCCTTAATCACAAGAAAGACCAACCACATATAATAAGGTGACATGATTTACAGCAAGTTACTCCAATGATATTTTCTTTAAGAAGGATATCTAATTTACGTAAATTGTCATGCCATGTATTAGTTCAAGGTTAGTTCAAATGGTCAATTAATGTGTCAGTATTCGTCTTATGAAAACTCTATTGTCCTCTTATCTTTGAACTGCAAGTTAGTTCTGCAATTCAGCAGTATGGTTCACAGGCCATTTTGTAGTATTCTTTTACATCGAGAAACCATTTTGTTGAAATAAAAATCTACATATTTTGTTGCCTAAATTCAAATTTTAGATCCTCATAGGGAGGGAGAAGATTAACTACGAGGGTAAGCTAGCCAGTAACATAAAGACTGTAAGAGTTTATTTAGATATATAAAGGGCAAAAGAGAGGCAAAAGGGGACACTGGACCGCTGGAAAATAATGCTGGAGAGATAATAGTGGGGAACAAGGAAATGGCTGAGGAACTGAATAATTATTTCATGTCAGTGTTCACAGTGGAGTAATATCCCAAACATTCAAAAGAGTGAGGGGGCAGAGCTGAGTAAGGTGGCTATCACCAAGGAGAAGGTGCAAGAAAACCTAAATGGCCTGAAGGTTGATAAATAACCTGGACCAAATGGACCACATCCCAGAGTTCTAAAGGAGATAGCCAAAGAGATAATGGAGGTGTTAGTGATGATCTTTCAGGAATCACTAGAGTCAGGAAGGCTCCCAGAGGATTGGAAAAGCGCTAACATGACAGCCCTGTTTAAAAACAGAGTAAGGTAAAAGATGGAAAATTACAGGTTATTTAGCCTAATCTCAGTCGAGGGTAAGATTTTGGAGACCATTGTGAAAGATGAGATTTCTGAATACTTGGAAGTCTATGGTAAAATAAGGCAAAGTCAGCATGGTTTCATCAACGGGAAATTATGCCTGACAAATCTGCTTGGATTCTTTGAGAAAATAACAAGCAGGTTAGACGAAGGAGAGCCAATGCATGTTATCTACCTGAAATTCAAGACCTTTGACAAGGTGCCGCGTAAGAGGCTGCTGAGTAAAATAAGGGCCCATGGCATGAGAGGCAAGGTGTTAATATATATAGAAGATTGGCTATCTGCCAGAAAGCAGAGAGTGGAGATAAAAGGGTCTTTCTCAGAATGGCTGCCGGTGACAAATGGTGTTCTAGAAGGGTCAGTGTTGGGACCACAACGTTTTACTTTATACATTAATGATCTAGATTGGTGCTGTAGTGGACAGCGAAGAAGGTTATCTCAGAGGAACTGAAGGCGTTCTGGCTAAGATTGCAGACAATACAAAGAGATAGGTAGAGGGACAGGTAGTATTGAGGAGATGGGGTGGATGCAGAAGGATTTGGACAGTTTAGGAGAGTGGGCAAATAAGTGGCAGATGAAGTACAACATGGGAATGTGTGAATTCATGCACTTTGGTAGAAAAAATAGAAGCATGGACTATTTTCTAAATGGGGAGAAAATTCAGAAATCTGAAGTGCAAAGAGACTTGGGAGTTCTAATCCAGGATTCTCTCAAGATAAACTTGTAGTTTGATTCAGTAGTTAGGAAGGCAAATGCAATGTTGGCATTTGAGAGGACTTGAATATACAGCACTGATGTACTTGAGACTCTATAAGGCTCTGGTCATACCACATCTGGAGTATTGTGTGCAGGTTTGGGCACTACATCTCAGGAAGGATGTACGAGCCCTGGAGGCATGTTCAGAGGAGGTTCATGAGAATGGTGCTGAAAATGTGTTGCTGGAAAAGCGCAACGGGTCAGGCAGCATCCAAGGAACAGGAGAATCGACGTTTCGGGCATAAGCCCTTCTTCAGGAATGAGGAAAGTGTGTCCAGCAGGCTAAGATAAAAGGTAGGGAGGAGGGACTTGGGGGAGGGCCGTTGGAGATGCGATAGGTGGAAGGAGGTCAAGGTGAGGGTGATAGGCCGGAGTGGGGTGGGGGCGGAGAGGTCAGGAAGA
>NC_057736.1:8578544-8607078 GCF_004010195.1 Chiloscyllium plagiosum | reverse complement strand
GCTGGACACACTTTCCTCATTCCTGAAGAAGGGCTTATGCCCGAAACGTCGATTCTCCTGTTCCTTGGATGCTGCCTGACCTGCTGCGCTTTTCCAGCAACACATTTTCAGCTCTGATCTCCAGCATCTGCAGTCCTCACTTTCCCCTCATGAGAATGGTGCCAGGAATAAAAAACTTAACATATAAGGAAAGCTTGAGGACTCTGGTCCTATGCTTGATGAATTTTAGAAGGCTGGGGGGGGGGGGGGGGGGGGTCTAATTGAAACTTACAGAATATTGAATAGCTGGGACAGAGTAGATGTTGGGAAGATGTTTCCATTGGTAGGAGACACTAGGACCCAAGGTAAAGTAAAGGGAAGACCTTTTAGAACGGAGATATGGAGAAACTTCTTCAGCCAGAGTGTGGTGAATCTATGGAATTCATTGCCAGAGAAGGCTGTGGAGACCAGGTCACTGAGAATACTTAAGACAGAGACAGATAGGTCCTTGAATATCAAGGGGATCAAGGGCTATAGGGAGAAGGTGGGGAAAATGGATTAGGAAACTTATCAGTCATGATTGCACGGTAGAGCTGACTCAGTGGACTGAATGGCCTAATTTCTGCTCCTGTGTCTTATTGTCTTATGAATCAGTGTTGGGTCCCCTGCTTTTTGTCATTTATGTAAATGAGTTGGATGTGACTATAAGAGGAATGGTTAGTAAATTTCCAGATGACACCAAAATTGGTGCTGTAGTGGACAGTGTCTCAGAGGACAATGGGACCTTGATCATTGGGCTGATGGGCCAAGGATGCCAAATGGAGTTTAAATTAGAAAAGTGGAAGGTGTTGCATTTTTGTAAGGCAAATCAGGGCAAGACTTTTGCACTTAATGGTAGGGCCCTGCGGAATATTGCTGATCAAAGAGACTTTCAGGTGCAGGTTCATAATTCCTTGAAGATGGAGTCACAGGTAGACAAGATAGTAAAGAATGCATTTGATAGGTTTGCCTTTCCTGGTCAGTGCATTGAGTATAGGATGTCCTGTAGGGCTGAACATAACATCTCAACTCCAAGGAGAAAGTGAGGACTGCAGATGCTGGAGATCAGAGGTGAAAATGTGTTGCTGGAAAAGCGCAGCAGGTCAGGCAGTATCCAAAGAGCAGGAGAATCGACGTTTCGGGCATGAGCCCTTCTTCAGGATTCCTGAAGAAGGGCTCATGCCCGAAACGTCGATTCTCCTGCTCTTTGGATGCTGCCTGACCTGCTGCGCTTTGCCAGCAACACATTTTCAGATCTCAACTCCAATATCCACTTCCTTCTTTACTACCTTGTCGACCTGCAAGTCCACTTTCAAGGAACCATGAAACTGCACCACAGAGCTCTTTCTTCAGCAATGTTCCCCAGGACCCTCCATTAAGTATAAAAGTCCTGCCCTGATAGATCTTAACAAAATGCAACACTTCACATTTATCTAAATTAAACTGTATTATTATACTTATTGCAAAGTTGTCACCAAGGAAACATTATTAGTAAAAGTAATTTACTAATCTATTTCAACAAATATATTATTGAATATCTATCACTCACATCTGGAATTACAACTTTTTTTCCACCCATGTAAATATTCAGATTCTTTCCTTCATCAGCAGATCTGCAGTATGTGAAGAGAGAGAAACAGAGTTAATAGAACTATTTGACTTCTCCAGAGCTGAGAGGGGTTGAAAATGGTGTTTTTTATACTCTTGACAGTGGCAGAGGAGAAGCAAAGAGAAAGGATGGTATGGACACTTGGTGCAAAACATTCGAGGATTGTTAATTGTGGTAAAAGAGAAACAGAGATGTAAAAGCGGTGTAAATTACAGTGTGGATGGGAGATACTGGTCCTCTGTGAGCAAAGAACACAAGACAAGGGTGGAAGAGGGAGTTGGGTTGAGGATGTCAGAAAAATGGAGGACAGATGGCTTGAGATCAGGCCACGAAGTTGTGAAATTCAATCTTGGGTCCAAAAGCCGAAGCAGAAAATTAGGTATTGTTCCTTACGTTTTCATTAAGACCATAAGATATAAGAGCAGAATTAGGTCATTCAGCCCATCAAGCCTGCTCCATCATTCATTCATGGCTGATATCTTTCTCAGTGCCATTTTCCTGCATTCTCTCCACAACACTTAATCTCCTTACTAATCAAGAACCTATTTATCTCTGTCTTAAATGCACTTAATGACTTCAGCGATGGGGGAAATTAGAAAACCCAAATTAAAGGAGGAGATAAGACTGCAGAACTCAGGAGGGGTTATCAAAATCTCTTGCACAGATACAAATAGGACAGAGTGTAGGGAAAGGTCTAACAATCAAAATTCAAGCACACTGGACAAATGAATGACAATGAGAAGAGAGATAATTAATACAGGACTGAAGGTATTATATTTGAATGCATGCAGTATAAGGAATAAGGTAAATGAGCTTGTGGCACCAATTGAAATTGATGTGGTTGGCATCACAGAGACATGGCTGCAAGGGGATCAGAATTGGAAGCTGAATATTCAAGGATTTACATCCTATTGAAAAGATACACAAATGAGCAGTGGGGATGGGGTTGCCTTATCAGCAAGAAATGAAATTAAATCGATAGTAAGAAACGAAATAGGGTCTGATAGTATAGAATTGAGGAACATCAAAGGTGAAAAAAACCATACTGGAATTTATGTAGAGACCTCCAAATAGTAGTCAGGAGCTGGGGCTCAAGCTGGGTTCCTCTTGTGGAGCAGAGGTAGTGTCTTTACCTCTGAACCAGCAGACCCAGGTTCAAGTCCCACCTGCTCCAGAGATTTGTTATAACATCTCTGCACAGAAAATAGCTTTCCTTCTTATTATTATAGGCGGCACGGTGGTTAGCACTGCTACCTCACAGCGCCAGAGACCCGGGTTCAATTCCCGTCTCAGGCAACTGTCTGTGTGGAGTTTGCACATTTCTCCCCATGTCTGTGTGGGTTTCCTCTGGGTGCTCCGGTTTCCTCCCACAGTCCAAAAATGTGCGCGTTAGGTGAACTGGCCATGCTAAATTGCCCGTAGTGTTAGGTGAAGGGGTAAATGTTGAGGAATGGGTCTGGGTGGGTTGCTCTTCAGCGGGTCAGTGTGGACTTGTTGGGCCGAAGGGCCTGTTTCCACACTGTAAGTAATCTAATCTAATCTATACACCAGGAGATAGAAAAGGTGTGTAGGAAAGGCAGAATTATAGTGATCATGGGGGATTTCAATATGCAGGTGAACTCGGGAAAATCAGGTTGGTAGTGGATTGCAAGAAAAGGAACTCATGGAATGTCTACAAGATGGCTTTTCGAAGCAGTTTGTGGTGGAGCCCACTGCGGAACAGACAATACTGGATTTAGTGTTGTGCAATGAGGCAGACTTGATAAGGGAGCTTAAGGTGAAGGAACCCTTAGAAGGCAGAGATCATTATATCCCAAAAATTCAAGAGAGTGAGGGGGCAGAGCTTAGTAATGACAGCCATCACAAAGGAGAAGATGCTAGAAAAATTGAATGGTCTGAAGATGGATAAATCACATGGAACAGATGGACAACACCCCAGAGTTCTAAGGGAGATAGCTGAAGCTGTAGTGCATGGTAAAATAGGGCAAAGTCACCATGATTTTGTCAATGGGATGTCATGCCTGACAAATCTGCTAGAATTCTTTGAGGTTAGACCAAAGCAGGTTAGACCAAAGACAGCCAACGGATGTTATCAACATGGACTTCAAAAAGGCCTTTGACAAAATGTTGCAAAAGAGGCTGCTCAGTAAGATAGGGTCCATGGTGTTAGAGGCAAAGTGTGTGCATGGATAGAAAATTGGCTGTCTGGCAGAAAGCAGAGGGTGGGGATAAAAGGGTCTTTCTCAGAATGGCTGCTGGTGACAAATAGTGTTCCGCAAGGGTCAGTGTTAGTTCCACAACTTTTCACTTTAACAATTAATGATCTAGATGAAGGAACTGAGGGAATTCTGATTGCAGACGATACACAGAAAGGCAGAGGGTCAGGAGTATTGAGGAGGCAGGGAGGCTGCAGAAGGATTTGGACAGGTTAGGAGAGCGGACAGATGGAGTACAACATGTGAGGTCATGCACATTTGTAGGAAGAATAGAGGCATGGACTGTTTTCTGAATAGGGAGAAAATACAGAAGTCTGGTGTGCAAAGAGACTTGTGAGTTCTAGTCCAGGATTCTCTCAATGTAAACTTCAATTTGAGTCAGTACTTAGGAAGGCAAATGCAATTATGGCATTTATTTTGAGAGGACTTGAATATAAAAGCAGGGATGTACTATTGAGGCTCTATAAGGCTTTGGTCAGACCACATTTGGAATATTGGGCCCTACATCTCTGGAAAAATGTACTGGCCCTGAAAAGTGTTCAGAGGAGGTTCATGAGAATGGTCCCAAGAATGAAAAGTTTAACATATAAGGAAAGCTTGAGGACTCTGGTTTATACTTTTAAAGGAGTTTGAACGGATGAGAAGGGATCTAATTGAAACTTACAGAATACTGAATAGCCTGGACAGAGTAGATGTTAGGAAGATGTTTCCATTGATAGGACAGATTAGGACTCGAGAGCCTTACAAGAGCCTCAGGGTAAAGGGAAGACTTTGAAAACAGAGATATGGAGAAAATTCTTCAGCCAGAGAATAGTGAATCTATGGAATTCATTGCCACAGAAACCTGTGCAGGCCAGGTAACTGAGTATATTAAAGACCGAGATAGATAGGTTCTTGAGTATCAAGAGGATCAAGGGTACAGGGAGACAGCGGGAGAATGGGGTTGAGAAACTTATCAGCTGTGATTGAATAACAAACCAGACTCGATACGCTGAATGATCTAATTGCTGCTCCTATGTATTATAGTTTCATGCATTATAAATGCTCTAAAATCAAAACCATTTTATGATTTATCGATCATCATACATGAAAACTTTTGCTCTACAGGGAAAACAAGCATTATACAGATCATCACACATTAAACAGAAGTAGGTGTACTAGTTGCACAAAATTTAAAATATACTTTTTTATGAATTCTAGTTAGCAGAGTCGCTGATGTTGTCCTCAAATAATGAACTGCAGAATTTTTCATTGTCTATACATATAATGCCTAAAGCAGACAGCTTTTCTTGCAGAATTTCTGACAACAGTTCATTTTTGATCCTTTCCAGCTGCAAAAATGAGGTTGCTCCTGAGAAGTTTGTTACCATTACTCTGAACACAGCCTCTACACTTCTACATAAGGGAAAGCCAACTGAATGGTAGCTCAGATAATGACTTGATACACAATACCTGGATAATTATCTAAAAACTATTAATATCTGAATAATTTTCATTGATATCAGCTTGGAAAGTATTGTATTTGTCCAATGAGATTAATATCAACCATGTCAGGATAATCAGAACCTTTACATTTTTGCATCTGTTTTTCAATGGCAACTAAATAACAAAAATGGAAAGTTCTTTGCAACATTTTCATATTTAACAGTTATTTTCTTCAAGGTTGGCTTCAGGTACATCCATCGTACAAATAAAGAACTTAAAATCTGAACTTGCCTCCTGGAAAATGCATTTTATCAGCATTTGGCTCATCACCACCCTTGACTTCTTTTTTCTCATTCTTGTCATTGTACTTGCACATTTTTAATCTAAGTCCAATTTCATCAACATTTTCTTGGATTCCTTTCAAGAAGTGTGAGAGTGATACCCTAAAGCTATAGACATCTTTTACGGATCATTTGTGCATCCTGTAGGGCTTTCCTAGTTTTGTGGAACTGTTCTGACAAAGCTAAAAATCACACACCAGGTTATAGTCCTACAGATTTATTTGGTGCTTCCAAATAAACCTGTTGGACTATAACCTGGTGTTATATGATTTTTAACTTTGTCGATCACATCCAACACCAGCACCTCCAAATCATGTTCTGACAAACAATTTCAAAGTTCTAGCATAAACACAAATTCTAGTTCAACAATTTCTTTCCTGTGAATTGCCTGTGTTGTTTCTTTTAGAAACTTTTTCACTGTCATCAGTATGAAAATGAGTAAGAGAGTCAATAATTGAACATAACTGTCAATGAGGATCTAAGATCTGGGATTTAGGCTGTTGTCAGGAGCAACCATTTAATGCATGCCTTAATAATTACAAAATGGCTTCGTAATGCAAGTAACATAATAAAATGGCTTCTAGGCTGCAAATTGACACTGTGTTTAAAATGGCTTTTTTACTTTGCTAAAAGGTGCATTCCTAAACCAACTGAATCGAAGATTAGCAGACAATGCTTCCTTCACAGTATGGAATTAACTAAACTAGATAGGTCATTACTAACCATCCTAGCTGGCCTTGTAGACGCAGGTGCAGAGAGATAAAGTGTGCAAAACAAAGTTGGTTCCCAGGAAGTACCACTGGGTTAACCTGCTGTCCATAATGTAATTTTATTCCATTTTATTGGACTTGCTCTGTAATTAAGGCTGTACTATTTCTTAAGAACCATATAAAATTATCTTTGTTTTAAGCGATTTTGCACAGCTTCTCCAAGGAACATAGAAGCTTTTAACCTCTGTGTTGCTGGACATCTTAGCCCAGCCTTTAACAAAGTGTGAAATCTTGCTGAACCAGACCGAACTGCTCGTGTTTATTTGACCGACTGTGGAACCTGAGGAGAAAGTGAGGACTGCAGATGCTGGAGATCAGAGCTGAAAATGTGTTGCTGGAAAAGCGCAGCAGGTCAGACAGCATCCAGGGAACAGAAGAATCGACGTTTCGGCCAGAAGGGCTTATGCCCGAAACGTCGATTCTCCTGTTCCCTGGATGCTGCCTGACCTGCTGCGCTTTTCCAGCAACACATTTTCAGCTCTGATCTCCAGCATCTGCAGTCCTCACTTTCTCCTCAAAGACTTCAACCTACTGCGAATCCTCTTACAAGGATGCCTTCCTTGAAGAAGCTCTCTTCCTCCCTCTACAAAGATTTCAGTGAGTCCCTCTCTCACTGCACCCCCCAGGTCATCTCCTCTGCACAGAAGCTCTTCAGCCACATTCTCAAACAGACTCGCTACCACAGCCATATCTCCTTCCTCAGCACCTGCCTACGGAACCGACTTATCCCGCACGGACTCCGGACAAGAAGGGCTTATGCCCGAAACGTCGATTCTCCTGTTCCCTGGATGCTGCCTGACCTGCTGCGCTTTTCCAGCGACTGTGGAACCTCCCGGGTCAAGATCTTCATATGGGGCCCGTGACTTGGATATGGCATGGACGGATTGTGGACAGCAGTGTAAGAGCCTTTGAGCTCTTCACTATTGAGTGTTGAGGAATCAGCCACCCAGACATGAGCTTTTCATATCCATCTGCTTTTGGTCTCATTCAAGTAGTAGTTGACCTGACCCCTCGCCGTCTATCATCTCAGTCCAGCCAGTGAAGGAGCGGCCTCGGTAAGATTGGGGTTGGGAACCCTAGATAAATTGAGGACTTGTGGATCTGGGATCCTAGCAGATCGGGAACTCTGATTCGGTCGGATTGGCGTTGTCTAAATTGATACTTAAATTGTTCTGTGAAATAAAGAAGTATCGCGATATTATAACGAAACTGTCAGGGTTTTAGAATGTCGAGAACGTTCTGCAGAAATCATTAGTCATGTTGTTCATTGTCAGGCTGTTGATTTGTAAAAGTTTTACGTCGAGTTTATTTCTGTTGTATCTGTTCGGCTTGGCTTGCTTTGCTATTTTGTTTGTTCTGTTTGTTTTTGGTGTTTGTTCTTTGGTTTGAAATACGGAGGGTGGTTGCTGCTTTTGTCGTGTTAAAAAAATAAGAATGCTGGCCAGTGATACAATTGTCGCACATTGGTTAAGCAGCTTTGTGCCACATCCAAGATTCATAAGGGTAAAGTTCCCTGATGTTGACTTCTGGAATGTGTGTAAGAGAGAGAGACAGAAAGAGAGTGTGTGTAAAAAAGAGGAAAAAATATCAGCACTAATTCATTCCCTGCAGCTTACAGAAAATTTAACTCTTTCAGATTCGGTTTGGATGCCCATTTGTTTGTTGGTGATTGAACGTTTTGATCCCTGGAGATTGAAATTCAGGACTGTTTTGGATTTGATTTGCATTTTGGGAATTTAACATGATTTCGTTTAAAGTTAAGGAGGCTTCTTTGATTATGAAATGAAATATTAATACCAGTTCTTCTTACTGTTCTACTGTCAGTTTCTAACAAATCACTTTTATGCTTACATGAAAGCCAACCATATTCAATTTCAAATCGGTTTAAAATGGTGGATATTCAACATTATAATCTTTAAAAAAAAGTCTTCTCCTTTGATTCTGCACCATTTGACCTCAGTATAAACTTGCTCTCAAATTCCCCATTATTTCATGCGACTGCCAAAGATCATTTCCACCCCTCTCACCCCTAGGTGTTGTACTAATGAAAGAATTGACTAAAGGAAGTAAAGCAGTAGCATTAAATCTGGGTCTCAGGTGCAGAATCATTCTGTTCCAGGATGAGAACAGGTCTCTGCACAATTTTGGTTATAATCTAAGCCTAACATTGAGGAAAATCACTTCACTTCAGGTTTTAACATTTGCTCATTGAGTGGAGGAATTGTATGAACCTTATTTAATTTAGTTAAATTTTATAACACTGGAAGAATAACAATGAATCCAAAATATCCCAAACCAACAGAATTGTTTTCAGAAAATGATACTAGCAGACTTAATTTCTGTTTCACACTCGTTTGTTTCCACTTAATTTTAAGACTGCTGTGTTTCATTGGTGATTATGGTGTGTCAGTCGTAGCTTTATTTTATATCAATTCCCCTCCCTCAATGACAATTGAAGTTTCAGTTCAATATTGGGTTGTGACAAATCATGTAACAAAATTGATATCCTATGGTTAATATCTGTGTCTTTGGATTCGGCCATTACTTCTCTATTAGAAGTTTTTTGTTACCATGTGAGTAGACAAGACCTTTTTAAGGCAGCTGTAGTCATTTCACGGCCTATAGCATTGCAAATGAGCAATGACTGGTCAGGACTACTTAATTTAAATCCAAGATTAGGTTCCTTAAGGAACTAGAACCAGTTAATTATAGTGGATTTTAAAGTTGGAAACTGTATACATTTTACATTTTAAATATTGAATACTGAATAAATGACTTTCTGATTTATTTTGATGACTTTTAAATTGCCTTAGTCACTTGTTCAGTTTCCACTTCTGAATTACAGATAATGCCCAATATGTCCAAGGGTGATACAAATGTAAATGCAGTAAAATTCTGGGAGTAGCCTGAATACAAGTGGCTTGTGCTACAAGACTGAAATATGTGGCTATCCATCTTTCAGAAGTGATATACAATTGAACAATAATCAAGAAGCTCAATTACCTTTGTTTAACCCTATGCTTTTGCAATTTTTCCACCTGGAGTCACTGACATGATCCAGATCACCAGTACGAACCAGTCCAGGAATTTCCAGTTGCAAATGAGGTGAGCAGTGATTTTCTATTGGGACGGTCAGAACCAGACTAAACCACGATCAAGTTACAGGTAAAACCAATTATATTCAGCGCCCTTGCGATCCCAAATGCCGTACGCCAACCCTGATAGGGTTGACTGGAACCAGGTTACCCACTGCGGGCGTAACCTAACTCTGATGCCCACCCAGCAACCACTGCTAAGCAACCTTTTCCCGATGGGGTCCTGAAAATGGGGACAGGTGGGCCCCAGTATTACACCTTTGAGAACAAGACAGCATTTTCCCCCAAGGACAAATAGCTGGCCCTTGCTTTAACTGTGGAAATGTAGCCACTGGGGAGTGATGTGCTTTTAATGTTACCTTGGAGCTAACGTGGGGAATCGACATGCTTGCATCCCAGCAAAAGGAAAATCTACTAAAATACATGGATTCTTTGATGTGCTTTTAGTATGATTTTTAACCCCCATGGTTCAGCTTTATAGTAATGCTGTTTTGTCCAATCAATCTAGCAGTTATCAAGATATTCGGCTCACGCTGAGGAAACTGATACTGTTTCCAAAGTAGTGGGCAAGTGGATGCTGCTGCCAAACAAGCAGCTTTACACCCCAAGCTTCTGGTCCCATTGGGTCCCCAGCAAAACCCAGGTAGACATAGTATAAGGACAGATATGCTAAACCTGGGTAAGGTGCAGAAATCACGGGGGAAACCCCTGCTGAAGAGCACAAACTATGGCCTCAAATAGGATACTCCCTCGATACTCAAACCAAATGTGGGTGACCCCTATTGGACAAGTTTGTGTTCCTTCCTATTTTAGTTGATTATGTGTATTTTGTACACACTTGGGCAAGCAGGGAATGGCTTACATTCTATTACAATGGACACTCCGTGGCCTCCAGCCCGATGGGAGTGGCCCTTCCATGTTCTCCCCACCACCCCTTTTGCTGATAAGGTTGCTGGACACCTCCATTATTGCAAGTTCATCAGACAAGCCCCTTGCAAGGGGGGAGAAGATGAAGATCGAATTTGCCCTGCTGTGTGGACTTGCCATTGCCATCACTGGTGCACAAATAGGGACAGTTTACCTGTTTGATCCTGGGCAACCTGAGACTGTGTACCATCTATTTCAATGCGAGGAACATTACCAAGAATGACTGTTACAGTGGTCAACTGCATCAACAAGATTGGACAGTCCATTTACAGAACAATTCTAAATGGTCTTTACCCTGTCAAGGTGTTGTGTGCCAGTTTGATTTCAATTTTGCTATGGGACCCTGATGAGCCTTGCTCCCATTCAAATAGGTCATGCTGCAAGAGAGAAAAAGGGGAAATGTTACCTTTCACTAACAATTTGTTTCTCGAAAGGCACAATAGAGTATTTGGCAGGGATGAATTGGTCTGTTACGCTCTTACTTCAGCAAAAGACTCTCTGACCTCCTTTCTCAACGAAGGAGTATAGAACGCTTCTAAAGCATTTACTGGACATAATACTTCTTTTGATTATTATTTATCCCCATCTGCTAGCTGCTTATGGATTCTTCGAATAAGTCTGGAGTAGCTTATCCGAATTGTTACAATGGTAAAGGACGGGGGTGTACTTATAATAGATGACCAAGACTATTCCCTGTGCAATGATCAAATATACCAATTGCCACTGCTCCCCTGTAAGACTGCGCATCTCATGCATATGCCTTGGGGAAGAGTGTGTCTGTTATCGCTGGAATTCAGGCCCTTTGTGGAATGGGTAATAGTACCCACTTTCATTACGAGGCCCCTAATGAAACCCACATCTTCCCAATTGTGGGATGGAAGGAACCGTTCTGGAACAAAATCCATCTCTTTCTATTGAGCAGCTTTCACCACAAACGTTCAGGACAGCTGTACTTTGTAGCCATGGACTATCCATATGTTTGGGAAGTCACGAAGACAGGCCCACTTCTTATTGGAAAGTGCCCTCCATTATCTACACTAAACCTGGTTATTATTTTTTTCAGCCAAGGCGAAGCAACCAACTTCCTTGTCCTTAATGAAATAGGTACTCTCTATGCTGTAGCTGTAGGAACACTTCTTCCGACTACGGTTCCCTGTCTAATTACCTGACAACGGGATTGGGATGTCCCTGTCAAACGTTCAGTCTCACCTGAGTTCTGTGCGAATTGGAGGAATCCTAAGACATTGAGCACCACTAAGGCTCACTCTCTGGGGTATGCATTTTTTAGTATTTTTTCTGTAGGAGGATCTGCAGAGGGAGATGAGGGTCTACAATCTGGATTTAGGCTATTGTCAGGAGCAACCATTTAATGCATGCCTTACCAACTACAAGTGGTTTCTTAATGCAAATAACATAAAGTAACATCATAAAATGGCTACTAGGCTGCAAATTGACACTGTTTAAAATGGCTTTTTACCCTGCTAAAAGATGCATTCTAAACTAACTGAATCGAAGATAAGCAGACAATGCTTCCTTCACAGTATGGAATTAACTAAGCTAGATAGTCATTACTAACCATCCTAGCTGGCCTTGTAGACGCAGGTGCAGAGCGATAAAATGTGCAAAACAAAGTTGGTTCCCAGGAAGTACCACTGGGTTAACCTGTTGTCCATAATGTCATTTTATTACATTTTATTGGATTTGCTCTGTAATTAAGGCTGTACTATTCTTTAGAACCATATAAAATTATCTTTGTTTTAAGCGATTTTGCACAGCTTCTCCAAGGAACACAGAAGCTTTTAACCTCTGTGTTGCTGGACAACCTTAGCCCGGCCTTTAACAAAGTGTGAAACCTTGCTAAACCAGACCGAACTGCTAGTGTTTATTTGATCGATCACAGAACTGAGAGACCCCTCCCAGAGGTCGAAATCTTAACCAACAACGCAAAAGTAGCAAAAGCTGAATTTCAACTTCAAGAATTTTGTTTTCAGATTATCCCCTTAAAACTTTAATGGCAAGATCAGATCTCACTGAAAAGTGGCAGTTATCTTATTGTTGTGCAAAATGGCTTATTCATACCCAAACACATGTCATTCATATACAGTTTTCAATTCTCTTCTCCATTCCAAAGAAACTAGGTGGCAATATTTGCAACTTGAAAATCAGTGTGGTTGCCCAGTGGATGCAGCTCACTGCTTACACCTCCAGGCCATCATCTTATTGTTACTTTATCAACATCGTATCCTTGGGTGACTGTCTGCGTGGGTTTCCTCTGGGTGCTCTAGTTTCCTCCTCCGGTCCAAAGATGTGCAGTTTAGGTGGATTGGCCAAGCTAAATTTCCCATAGTGTCCAAGAATGGGCAGGCTAGGTAGACTAGCCATGGGAAATGCAGAATACAGGCATAATGTAAAGGGGTGTGGGAATACTCTTCAGGGGGGTGGTGTGAACTCTCAGTTACGCGATCGATCAGTTCGGTCTGGTTCAGCAAGATTTCACACTTTATTAAAGGCCAGGCTAAGGTTGTCCAGCAACACAGAGGTTAAAAGCTTCTGTGTTCCTTGGAGAAACTTCGCAAAATAGCTTAAAACAAAGACAATTTTATATGGTTCTTAAGAAATAGTACAGCCTTAATTACAGACCTGCTCTCACACTGTAGGGATTCTATGATTTTATGATTCTAAGATTTCTTTGAATACTCCATGGACCAAAGTCCTCCTCCATACTTCAACCACAAATTTCAGATCAACTTCACCACATTACCACAGCTGCTCTTGGACCAAATCAGTATCCACTTCAGGCCTTCACTTTGGAATTCAGGGACACCTCTGACTTAATTGCTCCTGCTACATTGATTGACACACATCCATCACATACATCTAAATAAAACTTCTTTCCTGGTGAAGGGCTTATGCCCGAAACATCGATTCTCCTGTTCCTTGATGTTGCCTGACCGGCTGTGCTTTTCCAGCACCACACTCTCAACTTAGAAAGGGAAAAGCTTGACTCAAATTAGTTCAAATATTTGTGATTACAATCGCCTGGAGGGTTTGAACTAAAGTGAATCAAGTTTCAGCTAACAATTATCTTTGGTCATTTTTATGTCAACTAAAAACCACGGGCAGCCATTTTATATTCATGAAGAACAATAGACAGCCCTGACACCAAAAAGGGAAAGGAAGAATAGAGTACCAATAATGAGGAAAATGTTTATGCCTGGGGAAGAACATAAACTGGCTGTTCTAAACTTTCAGAATAATAATAGTCTCCTTCTTTATATTTCTCCTCACAGTTTTTATTTTGTTTTTGCCCTAACACCTTCCCTCCATCGTAAGGTTAGAAGTGGGGATGTTCGCTCATGATTGCATAAAGGTCAGCACTATTTGCAATTCCTCAGATACTGAAGTAGTCTGTGTTCAAATGCAACAAGATCTGGATAATGTGCAAGCCTGGTCGAAAAGCAGGAGAAATTGAGGACTGCAGATGCTTGAGATCAAAGTTGAAAAGTGTAGCGCTGGAAAAGCACAGCAGATCAGGCAGATCCGAGAAGCAAGAGAAATGACATTTTGGGCATAAGGAGAAAGTGAGGACTGCAGGTGCTGGAGATCAAAGTCAAGAATGCTGTGCTGGAAATACGCAGCCGGTCAGGCAGCATCCAAGGAGCAGGAGAGTTGATGTTTCAGGCATAAACCCTTCAGCAGAAATTGGGACAGATAGGACAGCTCAAGAGGATGGTACCGAGTTGGAGGGTTAGATCTGGGATGAGGTTGGAGAGGAGGAAAGATGATGAAACTGGTGAAGTTGACATTGTTGCCATGTGGTTGGAGGGTCCAAAGGGAGAAGATGAGGTGTTCTTCTTCCAGGGGTCAGGTGGCTTGGATTTGGCGGTGAAGGAGGCCCAGGACTTGCATGTCTTTGGCGGAGTGGGAGGGAGAGTTGAAGTAGTCAGCCACAGGGTAGTGAGGTTGTTTGGTGCGTGTGTCCCAGAGGTGTTCCCTGAAACATTCTGTGAGTTGGCATCCTGTCTCCCCATTGTAGAGGAGACCACATGGAGAGCAATGAACACAGTAGATGGGGTGTTTGGACGTGCAAGAAAATCTCTGCCGGATGTAGAAGGATCTTTTGGGGCCTTAGACAGTGGTGAGGAAGTTGCTGTAGGCACAGGTTTTACACATCTTGTGACAGCAAGGCAAGGTGCCAGGAGTAAGGGTGGGTTGGTGGCAGGTATGGACCTAACAAGAGTCATGGGAGAGAATGGTATCTGCGCAATGCCAATAGGGGTGGGGAGAGAAATATATCTCCGATGGTGGGGTCTGATTGTAGGTGGTGGAAATGGTGAAGGATAATACATTGTATCCGGAGATTAGTGGGGTGGAAGGTGAGGACCTATACTTGTTGTGCCTAAACTTGTCATAGTTGGAGGGGTGGGGTTCAAGGACAGAGGGGGAGAAATTGGGAGTAAGGGATAGTGTTTTTACGGAGGGTTGGGGGGTGGCAGGGTGAGGTTGTAGTCCAGGTAGCTGTGGGAGTCGGTGAGTTTAAAGTAGATGTCAGTGTTAAGTTGGTTGCCGGATAGGTTCAGGAAGGGGATGGAAGTATCCGAGATGGTCCAGGTGAACTTTAAGTCAGGATAGAAGCTGTTCGTGAAGTTGATGAACTGTGAAACCTCTTGACTCCAAACACTTGCCTACCATCTACAAGGCACAAGTCAGGAGTGTGTTGAGCTACTCCCAATTTGCCTGAATAGGTGCAGGTCCAAAAACACTCAAGAAGCTTGACACCATCCACAACAAAGCAGCTCATTTGATTGGCACCACATCCACAAGCATCCATACCCTCCAGCACTGATGCTCAGTAGCAGCATTGCATATGATCTTCAAGATGAGCTGCACAAATTGGCTAACGGTCTTTACACCGCACCTTCTAAACTCATGACCACTTCCATCTAGAAAGACAAGGACAACAGAAACACCTGCACACTAACACCTGCATGTTCCCCTCTCGGCCCTCACCAACCTGATTTGGAACTGTATTGCCTTTCCTTCACCGTCACTGGGTCATAATTCTGGAACTACCTCCTTAAGGGCATTGTGGGTCAACCTACAGCACATGGACTGCAGTTGTTTAAGAAAGAAGCTCGCCACCACCTTCCCAAGAGGTTCCACGCGAGGTTATGCTGCAGGTCTGTAAAGCCCTGGTTAAATACTTGGAATATTGTGTTCGGTTCCGGTCACCTCATTATCGGAAGACTGTGGAAACTTTATATAGGGTGCACAGGAGATTTACCAGGAAATTGTCTGGACTGGGGGGCAAGTCTTATGAAGAAGGTTTGAGGGAGTTAAGGCTTTTCTCATTAGAGTGAAGATGGATGAGAGGTGACTTGATCGAAGTGTACAGGATGATGAGAAGCAGAGATAGAGTTGATAGCCAGAGACTTTTTTCCAGGGCAGAAGTGATACCACAAGGGAGCATAATTTTAAGGTAATTAGAGGAAGGTTTAGAGGAGAAGTCAGAGATAGGTTCTTTACACAGAGTGGTGGGTGCGTGGAATGTACTGCCAGCAGTGGTGGTAGTAATAAAGTCAGAGACATTAGGGACATTTAAGCGAATCTTAGAGCAGCATATCAATTATTGTAAAATGAAGGATAAGTAGGTTAGTTGGTTGTTGGAGTAAAATAAAAAGGTTGGCACATCATTGAGGGCCAAAGGGCCTGTTCTGTACTGTACTATTCCATGTTCTAACTAGGGACTGGCAATAAATCCTGGCCAGCCAGTGATGACCACGTCTCATACACAAATAAGAAAATATATCAGTCTTAAATTGGTGCCTCATTATGCTGAGACTATGACCTTTGGTCCTATCCTCCCTTATGAAAGGAAACATTCTCTCAGCATTTACCCTGTCAAGCCCCTTAAGAATCCTACAGGTTTCAATGAAACCACCTCTCATTTTCCTAAATTGCAAGAAGCAGAATCTCAATTTTGCTCATTAGACAAGTCTTCCATGCCAGGGATCATTCTAGTAACCAGTCTCTGAAAGGGCAGCATGGTGGCTCAGTGGTTAGTACTGCTGCCTCACAGTGCCAGGGTCCAAGGTTCAATTCCAGCAAAGGGCAACTGTGTGAAGTTTGCACGTTCTCCCAGTGTCTGCATGGGTTTCCTCCCACAGTCCAAAGATGTGCAAATTAGGTGAATTGGCCATGCTAAAATTGTCCATAGTGTTCAGGGATGTGTAGGCTAGGTGCATTAGCCATATGAAATGTAGGGTTATAGGGATGGGTCTGGGAGGGATACTCTTCAGAGGGTTGATGTGGACTTGTTGGGCCAAATGGCCTATTCTACACGGTAGGTGTTCTATGTTCTATGAACTGCCTGACATGAAAAATATATTTTTCCTTCAGTAAGGAGGCCAAAGCTGCTCACAGTACCCCAAATGTTGTCTCACCATCACCTTGTACAGCTGTAGTAAGTTTTCCCAATTTTTATACTCCAAAATTCTGAAATAAGGGCGAACATAAGAGTCATAGAGATATACAGCACAGAAAGACATCCTTCGGTCCAACTCATCCATGTCAACCAGATATCCTAAATTAATATAGTCCCATTTGTCAGCACTTGGCCCAGATCCCTCTAAACCCATCCAGGTGCCTTTTAAATGTTGCAATTGTATCAGCTTCTGCCACTTTCTTTGGCGCTCATTCTGCACACCACCTTCTGCGTGAAAAAGTTCCCCTTAGGTCCCTTTTATATCTTTCCTCTCTCACCGTAAACCTATGTCCTCTAGTTCTGGACTCCACCACCCCAGGGAAAAGATTTTGTCTATTTACCCTATCCATGCCCCTCATGATTTTATAAACCTCTATGAGGTCACCCCTCAGCCTCCGACGCTCCACGGAAAACAGCCCTAGCCGACTGAACCTCTCATCCTCCAATCCCGGCTCCATCCTTGTAAATCTTTTCTGAACCCTTTCATATTTCACAACATCCTTCCGATAAGGAGGAGACCAGAATTGCACGCAATATTCCAATAGAGGCCTAACCAATGTCCTGTATAGCTGCATAAAAAGTACTCTTTTCCCATCTAAGATGAACATTTTTATGTTTGTATATCCCCTCACAACTTGCTTTTCCACCTGTTTTGTTTCATTCTCAAGAAAATACATTTCTGGAATAGCTTGTGGTACAGCCCACTAGGGAGTAAGCAAATCTTGATTTGTGATGTGTAAGAAGTGATGTGTTGATTCCTTCAAGTGAATGTTGATAAGATCCTTTAACAGATAATTAAAAGGAACATCAAACCTATCAAAATAACTGATACAGAGTGATGCTACATCACTCTGAACTTATGAACCCTTGCGAGTTCCTTATGAACCTTTATGATACTCATTGGAGCTTCCTGAGATCAGAAAGAAACTTTTCTGTGGATGGAATGATATCCAGCACAAAGGAAGTTGGTTGTGCATGATGGAAGCTAATTTTATGTTGGAATTCCTCAAAAATGACCTAGGTCCAATTACCTTCAGCTGCTTCATCAGTAATCTTCCCTTCTTCATAAAGTCAAAAGAGGGACATCTGCTATGGATTCCAGCATTCAGCTTTATTTACAATTCTTCAAATAACTAAACTGTTATACCATTCAAAGAAAAACCTGGGCAATGTCCCATCTTGAACTAATAAGTGGCAAGTAACAATTACACCTATCAGTGTACAATAATAAATGTACCCATTAAATGGTCTAATGATCACCTCTCAATAATTAGTGGCCTCACGAATGTCAAATTCCCCCACATTGTAGTCACCGATGACTAGAGATTCATTGATAAGCCCCAAGAATTTCATGCCAACTATCATGGGTCAATGATTGAGGGTTGTTCTCTTTTTGTGGCTTCCCAAAGTTTCTCCAACACTTTCAAACTACATCAGGTTTGAGAATCTTCGAATTGTAAGTCAATATAAAGATGTTATCAGCAAGTGATAATGAAGAACAGCAAAATATTTAAAATTCATATTGGTCTTTGGGCCAGGTGGAACTAGACAATATACGTTAAGAGCCTCAAACAAGCAAGTAATTCTTGATGACAGTGTCTCTCAGAATTCATTTTGTCGCAGTGATTTTTACAAAATGGTCTCAGCAACAATAAAAGACTTAATTGGCTTCTTAGTGGGGGAGAAAAAAACCTCCAACTTACAATTTTAGCAAGTACAAATTCTGCTAAAGAACAACTAAAATGTTCCAATGTTCTAGTGGCTAAAAGCATTGGCCAAAGGAGCTTTGCAATGATAAGCTTCAAAATTATAGGGCTAGTAGTGTGATTATCTTTGAGAAGTTACCACAATTTATTGACAAAATCATTTTGAACATTAACAGAACTACAGGGTTGTTATAGCACAGAAAGATGTTCCTCGTGGATCCATGCTTGTAAATTATTTCTTTGCTCCCTCCAAGACCTTCACTTTGTTCTTAAAGTGGCGTGCTCAGGACTGGATGCTGGATACTCCAGTTGAGGAAAATACAAATAATTGATCCAAGAGAGCCAGCAGGTATTTTTTGACCGTTACATCATGTCTCATAGAACATGTTGATTTTTTTTAAGATCATATGGTAAATAGAAGAATGTCTAAAATGTTATTTATATAAAATTCCATAATTAATAAAGTCACCCATAAAATTACAAATAAGACTGAGAACAAATGAAATTGAAGTCAAGAGTATAGAATTGGTTATATGTTGAAGAAATCAAACACTGGACTTTCAAAGCAGGTCTGGGACCCATCCCTGTACCCAACCATTAGCTTCAAGAGTGTCCATCTCACAAAGCTATTTTAAATTCAAATATCTCCGATTGTCATGGGGTGAACTTGATGCCCAATTAGAGGCAGGAGCAAATATAGGCAGCAGCCATATTTGAAGCTGCTGATGGCTTGCCAGAGAGAGCAGGCAACTCCTCAGGCTAGGAGATGTATCTAGTTAAATTCACCTCATTAAACAGCATCAAGATTTAAGACAGTATGCTGAATGCTGCACAACCTGGTCACCACTTACCAAGCAAGAAACTGAGGATAATGAATTTGAGGAAAAGGAGGAGAATGTGGCGAAAAAGAGAGAAAAGGAGGATCCAAATGAGTCCCTTTCTGTCTGGACATGACATAATGAAATAATTATTGGTCATCACGTCATCCTCTATCTGGCAACATAAGAGCAAACACCACTGAAAAATCACATTGCGATCCAATCATGACATAATGCACACAACAATAAACTAATTGTCTTTGTGCATTACTGAGTAGATGCTTTGAGTGTGTCTTTGGCATTCCCTAAGCACCTAAAGGGTGCTTCCCCAGTGACAATAACATGGATTTTGACAGGCAACCAAGATGATCAGATGCCTTTAGTGAGTGAACATGGGCAGCTTTGACCTAGATGGATCATTTTCAGATTACATCATTTCATTGGACTGCAACTGCATTAGCTACAATTTTATAATCATATCTCAATAGTTTCAGATTCAACAAAGATAGTGATACACTTCTGAAGTTCAGTCGCAATCCTTATGTCAGTAAATGCAGCATGTCATATAGTTAAATTAAGAGCAATGTATGCTATATTCCATAAATGCTAACATTTCTCAATTGAATTAAAGTTTAAAGATTTTTTTTCACTTCTTAAAAAGCTCTTGGGTGAGCACTTGAGGTGTCATAACATTCAAGGCTCTGGGTCTAGTGAGGGAAAGTTGGACTGCTGTAGGTAGTAGTATGCTTTGGCAGTACAGATTCTTCAGTTCTGTATGATTCTATGATTCTTGCTGAGAGTGGAGATGAGGTTGTCTGGCAAATAGAATGCATTCCCTATCTAGTTGCCCTGCAACTTGCATGACTAAATTCCACAAAAGCTTAAGGGAACAAAGACAGAAAATGAGGCAAAACACTCAATGGGTCAGGCAGCCTCTGTGGAGAGGGAAAACAATATTTTTGGGCAATAAACTTTCATCAGAACATCAGCAGCAGCTAGAAAGGAAGACTGGAAAGTTGTTTTATACTTGTTTTCTGGTTTGGATAAATTTTGTCATTCCTGAGCCACTAGGTCAGAACACATTTGTGCTGCTTAAGTCTATTGCAAATATTAATTTAGATTTAAGTTTTGCACTCTCCAGGCTTGACTCTCAGATATACATAAACACTAACCCCTGCATAAAGGCCCAGATAGTAAAACTGTCACAATTTGCTATCACTACTTCACCAAAACTGACTGTAATGTCTGGAGTCTATACGTAGAAGTTGCTGTCAGTGACAATACTTTACTAGAAGCATACCCAAAAGACAATCAATGGCAAACATGTAAAAACAGTTGAAAAAGTTACTCATTGTCAAACTGGATTTTTAACAGCATGAGCTGTCCTTCAATTAACATGACATCTGCTATTAAGTCACAAGTTTCTGCGATAGGTCCCTACCTTACTGAACAGGACAATTCTCAAACCACAGATCTTCATGCATGTGGGGCAATATGTGTCAGAAGGTAGTGGGATCTGGATTTCAGGAACCTTTTCTTCCCTTCTTTGCCCCTACTCTATAAAATTCTTAAGATCTTATGACACAAAGCATGTATAGCTTGATGAACACTTGCTTATCATTTTGAATAACAGGTAGCCGGTTCCTCACAGAAGTCAATGTTAATATGCCTGGTTAAACAATTTGTTAATACATTAACATGGAACAGTCCCTTGAGCCTGTCCACTATTTATCAAGTTGAAAGCTGATCTGTCCTTGTAGAAAGTGAGGACCGCAGATGCTGGAGATCAGAGTAGAGAGTATGGTGTTGAAAAAGTACAGCAGATCAGGCAGCATCTGAGGAGCAGGAGAATTGACATTTCCGGCATAAGCCCTTCATCAGGAAATTCATCAGCTGATTTGTCCTTGCCCATCAAGAATCTACCTACCTCTACTGTAAAAAATATTCAATGATCCCATCTCTACTGATTTCAAAGGCAGAGTTCCATAGAGTTTTTGGTTTGATTTATCATTGTCACATGTCGATAATAATTTGATTTATTATTGTCATCAGATCGGGACCTGATTAAAAGGTGGATGAAAAGTCCTGACCTGAAACATCAACTACCTGCTCCATTGATGCTGCTTGACCTACTGGGTTTTTTTCCAGTTCCACACCTTATCAACTCTGACTTCTCAGCATCTGCAGTCTTCACTGTCTCCAAGTTGCTATGAGCTGTACTGCGAAGCCTCTGCTAAGGATGTCCAATTTGAAAAAGATTTTCTCCTGCCTCTGCAAAGATCTCAGTGGGTCTTTCTCCCACTGCAACCTCCTGGTCATCTCCTCTACTCTGAAACTCTTTGATCACATATTGAAACAATCTTGTTTCTGCAGCCACGTCTCCTTCCTCAGCACCTGCCCATGTAGCCAGCTTATCCCCCATGGACTCCTGACTGTCTCAATTTGGTCCATACTATGACAATTGCTACCTATAACACGTCAAAGGTCTCCAGAAACAGTTCTCCCATGCTCGCAGCCATGTGCCGCCATCTTCTCTCACTACAGTCAACCCTGCCCCAGCTCAGGGCCTCTCACTCCCAGAACTGCAAAGGACCCTTATTGTTCTTCATCCTCAGAAAGATCCACACCCTTAACCAATGCTTTTTCTCGACCCAATCAGACATCAAAAAGCATAAGTACACCAAACTCTCTTGCATTTATTTCGAGAACTCCTTGGCCAGTCCAGACCCAATCCCCCACCTCCCTCTGAATCCACCTATCACTATTAACCAGGTAGTTGCTCCAACTGTCCCCACTGCAAAGATGATAATGTCACTTCCGCGAACACTGCCAACCATGCCATCCCCACTGACCACGCCACTTCTGCCGATCACATGGTCGCTGATGTCACTGCCGATCACGTGACCATCCCCACACACAAACTCACTCCAGAGACAGAAACAATCTCTACTGATGTGGATAGGAGTATGTGCCCTCCACCTTACTCTCTGAAGTCAATGACATTGAGACAATGTCAGTAAAACAATGATGTTTTACTGACATTAAGAGAAGGATTGTCATCTTTACACCACGCCACCAAGCACTTTGTCTCTTTACTACAACTGTTGTTGGGGTAACACAGTTTCACTGAATTTCTGTTTCGAACCAAGTGTAAAATTAAGTGGATTAGAGAATAATGTATTTTTGTCAGGGAAGCACCTGACATGTTCAACTCCCTCCTTTTCCCACAGCTATTTGCTGACCACTGCCTGATGGACTTATAGTCAAAGAAGCATTTCTTCACAAATTTCTCCACGAGGAACAAGTGATATGGGACAGTCCAACTACTTGGAGCATTCCTTGGCACGAGGAACAAGTGATATGGGACAGTCCAACTACTTGGAGCATTCCTTGGCAACAAGGCCAGACCTATTCTATGTAACACAGGGGACAGGTTGAACATCCGTAATTAATGACACTTGGTGTTTGAATACTGAGGGTCTACACCTAATCTGGTGCAGTCACACACAAAGGTGGCCATCAGGATGAGGATGATGTTGGGAACATTCTTCCCCCTTTTGTCTAGCTCTTTATACATGGTGTCTCTTCTGACACATGTTTGACCTCCAAATGAAATAGAAGATGGTTCAGGTGACTGCAGCAGTGCAGGGTCAGGGAATAGGCCAGACCTGTGCCACAGGTTGAGAATTTAGAAGGCATGGTTAGTAAGTTTGTGGATGACATCAAAATTGATGCATAGTTGACAAGGAAGAAGGCCATCTAAGATTACAAAGGGATCTTGATCAATTGGCCCAATGGCGGAGTGGCAAATGGAGTATAACTTGGATAAAGGTGAGGTATTTACATTTTGGTAAAACAAACAAGGGCTGAACTTGTATAGTTAATGGTAAGACCCTGAGTAATGTTGTCGAACAGAAGGACATAGGGGTTCAGGTACATAGTACTTCGAAAGTTGCATCACAGGTAAACAGGGTGGTTAAGAAGACATTTAGTATGCTTGCCTTCTGTGGTGATTGAAATGAGGTGGACCTCATAGAATATGAGATCCCGATTTGCATTGTTAATCTGGCCCAATTAGAGAGTCCTGCCTGACAGATATAATCAGGAGTCTTCACCCGGGTGTTTTCCTATCTTCCTGGTGGTGGAAATTGAATAAAGATTGGTGCACTTTGTGTCTTTCACTGTGTCTCACACCTGCACACATGCACCATGGGTGCTGGGGATAAAATAAGCACTACCGCACTTAGGTGGTAGTGTGGGGGTTAAAGGGGATAAAAAAAAAACAGGAGTTGTAAGCCGGAAGGTGGGTAAAAAAAAAAGAAAAAAAAGAAAAAGAAAAAAAGAAAAAATAAATAATCAGGAGTCTTCACCCAGGTGTTTTCCTATCTTCCTGGTGGTGGAAATTGAATAAAGATTGGTGCACTTTGTGTCTTTCACTGTGTCTCACACCTGCACACACACACCATGGGAAAAAAAAAGAAATATAAACAGGAGTGGGAATTTGAATAAAGAAAAAAAAAGAAAAAAAAAGAGAAAAAATTTTTTTAAAAAATTAATCAGGAGTCTTCTTTCACTGTGTCTCACACCTGCACACACACACCATGGGTGCCGGGGGAATAAAATAAGCACTACCGCACTTAGGTGGTAGTGTGGGGGTTAAAAAAAAAGCAAAAAAAAACAGGAGATTCCTACCCTCCCAAAAAAAAGAAAAAAAAAACAGGTGTGCAAAAAAAAGAAAAAAAAATAATCAGGAGTCTAAAAAAAAATAAGCACTACTGCACTTAGGTGGTAGTTTGGGGATTAAAATAAAAAAAAATTAAAAAAAATAATATTAAGAAAAAAAAATCAGGAGTCTATGAATAAAGATTTGTGCACCTTGTGTCTTTCACTGTGTCTCACACCTGCACACACATACCGTGGGTGCTGGGGAAAAAAAATAAGTTAGGCGGTAGTGTGGGAAAAGGGAGAAAAAAAAGAACAAAAGTGTCAGATATCCCGTTCACTCTGAAAGCTGGCACTGAAGTAGCTGGATCAGTGTCAAGGGCTCAATGTGTGTAAATAAAGGGTGACTTGGTGATGGGATACGAACCTCTGTGGAGTTAACTCAAAACAAGCGCATTTTTATTTAATCTCAAATATACTTAATTCATTAAAAAATTATACATAGTTACTAGAGCACTTCAATTCTCTACAGAGAAAAAAAATAATCAGGAGTCGCTTGAACCATTGCAGACCTCTTGCTGTAAGTAGATGCACAATGCCCTTCGGGAGGGGATTCCAGGATTGTGACCCAGTGAAGAAACGGCAATATATTTCAAAGTCGGGATGGTGAGTGGCTCGGAGGGAGCTTGCAGGGGCTGGTGTTCCCATGTATCTACTGCCCTTGTCCTTCTCGATGCAGAGTCCCACAAAGAAAGATGTATTGTCCCACCAATCATCACAGGGCATGCTCTGGGGGAGGGGGGAGGTCTCAGGCTCATTGGCCACGAAGCCTGTCAATCTGAATGACTACATTCAAAATAGCTAATCTGACCCATGCACTAAAAAAAAATCAGGAGTCACTGCCGCAGGACATAGCGAGCAGGGCAGCGGTAGACGTCCGGTACGTGGCCACCGCCATCCGACACCTTAAAACGGCGGTGCTCAGACCCGACGTAACGCACCAGTTGGAGGACGCTCAGGTGTGTGGTGGGATCCCGTCCGCGCTCACCCCAGCCCAGACGGAATTTCACATTGGCCCCAAGGTCCCGTACTTCCCGCAGGAGCCTGTGCCCCACAACCTGAGCCGCCTCCGGAATTTTCATTTTGTTCCCTTTCAGGGGGTAAAAAGGCAGGCCCTGTATAGATTGCTGCTGCACACCGTCCACCTCTTCTCCCTCATCCACCGTCCCGACACGCCTTGGCGTGCCCATTTCCCACCGGGCGGTGGTGATCCCCAGTGGAGGGCTCTCTACTCGGGAGTCCTCCCGCTTTCTGTCGGGGATCTGGGGTGGAGGGTGCTGCACGCAGCAGTCCCCTGCAACCGCAGGTTGTGGTGGTTCACGGACTCCCAGCCCAACTGCTTGTTCTGTGGCGCTGTGGAGTCCGTGGACCACGTGTAAATTGGGTGTGGGCGTTTGCACTCCCTTTTTGATTTTCTTAAAAACCTCCTCCTCTGCTTTTGGTTGCACTTCAGTCCCACGCTCCTGATCTTCGGGCACCCGGTACAGAGGAGGGAGGGCAGGTCTGAAGCCCTCCTTGTGGGTCTGCTCCTGGGCCTGGCCAAACTGGCCATAAACAGGTCCAGGCAGCGGGCCGTGGAGGGGGTCGTTAGGGCCAATTGCCTGCCCCTCTTCTGCGGTTACGTTAGGGCCCGGGTGTCCTTGGAGAAGGAGCACGCGGTGTCCACCAACACCCTGGAGTTGTTCAGGGAGAGGTGGGCGCCGCAGGGAGTGGAATGCATTATTTCCCCCTCCAACTCTATTTTGATTTAATCCCTGCCCTCCCCATCACTGTTTGATCACACAGCATTGCCCTTTGATGTGAAGGGCACTGCTTGTCACTGGCCACTCGGGTGTTTTCCTTTTGAGAGTTGGATCAGTGTGGGTGTGTGTGTATGTGCAGAAGGAGGTGGGAGCTTTGAGTCCTGGGCCTGCTTTTGGAGCTGCAGCCTGGGCCTCACTCAGATCAAGGGAGTGTTGCTGCTGACCTGGGGCCCACTCCCACTGCAGGTCTCTGGGACCCCACCCTGACCTGCCTCAGCTGCTACTGCTTGGGGCCTGCCTCACTCCTGCTGCATGGGACTCACCTTGGGTCCCTCCCAGTACCTCCACCACCGCTGCTGCCTGGGACTACATTTTGGGGCTGCCTGGGACTTGCCTTGGGGACCCTCCCCAACAGGTCTGCCCCCACTTCTGGTCACCACATTACAGGAAGGAGGTGGAGGTTTTGGACAAGGTGCAGAAGAGGTTTACTAGGATGCTGCCTGGATATTGTGTGCAATTCTGGTCTCCTTCCTTTCGGAAAGATTGTTGTGAAACATGAAAGGGTTCAGAAAAGATTTACAAGGATGTTGCTAGGGTTGGAGGATTTGAGCTATAGGAAGAGGATGAACAGGCTGGGGCTGTTTTCCCTGGAGCGTCGGAGGCTGAAGGGTGACATTATAGAAGTTTACAAAATTATGAAGGGCATGGATAGGGTAAATAGGCAAAGTCTTTTCCCTGGGGTTGGGGAGTCCAGAACTAGAGGACATAGGCTTAGGGTGAGAGGGGAAAGGTATAAAAGAGACCTAAGGGGCAACTTTTTCACACAGAGGTTGGTATGGGTATGGAATGAGCTGCCAGAGGAAGTGGTGGAGGCTGGTACAATTGCAACATTTAAGAGGCATTTGGATGGGTATATGAATAAGAAGGGTTTGGAGGGATATGGGCCAGGTGCTGGCAGGTGGGACTAGATTGGGTTGGGATATCTGGTCGGCATAGACGGGATGGACTGAAGTGTTTGTTTCCATGCTTTACATTTCTATGACTCTATATGGTCTATAAGGAGAGGCTAGAAAAACTTGGGTTGTTTTCTCTGAAGCAGCAAAGACTGAGGGGAGTCTTGATAGAGGTGTATGAAAGTATGAGAGAAAGTGAGGATTGCAGATGCTGAAGCTCAGAGTTGAGAGTAGTGATGGAAAAGCACAGCAGGTCAGGCAGCATCAGAGGAGCAGAAGAATTGATGTTTCAGACATAAGCCCTTCATCAGGAATGAGACTCATGGGTCGGCCTGAGAGATAAATGGGGGGGGATGGGGGGTGGGGTAGTGTGGGGGATAGCTGGGAAAGTAATAGGTGGATGAAGGTGAGGGAGAAGGTAACGTCATGGGGGGAGTGATGGACAGGTTCGGAGGATGCTGAGTTGGAGGCTTGGGACTGCAATAATGTGGGGGGGGAGGGAAATGAGGAGGCTGTTGAAATGCACATTTATCCCATGTGATTGCAGGGTCCCAAGGCGGAATATGAGGTGTTCCTTCTCCAGGCGTCGGGTGGTAACGGTTTGGCAGTGAAAGAGGCCCAGGACCTGCATCTCCTTGACGGAGTGGGAGGGGAAAGTTGAAGCGTTCAGCCATGGGGCAGTGGGGTTGTTGAGTGCAGGTGTCCCAGAGATGTTCTCTGAAACTCTCCGCAAGAAGGCTTCCTGTCTCCCTGATATAGAGGAGACCACACCGAGTGCAACGGATGCAGTGGATGACATTGGTAGAGGTACAGGTGACTTTCTGACAGATGTGGAAGAATCCCGGGGTCTTGGATGGAGGTGAGGAAAGTGGTGTAGGCACAGGTTTTGCACTTCCTGTGGTGGCAGGGAAAGATGCCAGGAGGGGTCTGAGCTGGTGAGGGGGGGGGGGGGTGTGTGTGTGGACCTGACGAGGGATTTGCAGAGGGAATGGTCTTTTCAGATTGCTGATAGGGGTGGGAGGAAAATATATCTCTGATGGTGGGGTCCATTTGGAGGTGGCAAAGGATGATGCATTGCATGCGGAGGTTGGTGGAATGAAAGGTGAGGACCAGGGGAGTTCTGTCCTTGTTGCTTTGGGAGGGGTGGGGTTTAAGGATGGTGGTGCGTGAAGTGGAGGAGAGGCGCTGTAGGGCATCGTCAACCACGTGGAAAGTTGTGATTGTGGAAGAACAAAGCCATCTGGAACTTTGAGGTGGAATTGGTTATCCTGGGAACAGAGGCGGAGGAATTGGCAATAAGGAATGGCATGTTTACAGGATGTAGGATGGGAGGAGGTGTAGTCGATGTAGCTGTGGGAGTCGGGCTTATCGTGTATGTCTGTGATTAGTTGGTCGCCAGAGATGGTGACAATTTCTCCTTTGAATCCTCCCACTTCCTCCAGACCAAAGGGGTAGCCATGGGCACACGTATGGGCCCCAGCTATGCCTGTCTTTTTGTTGGCTACGTAGAGCAGTTGATCTTCCGTAATTACACCGGCACCACTCCCCACCTCTTCCTCCGCTACATTGATGACTGCATTGGCCCCACCTTGTGCTCCCGCGAGGAGGTTGAGCAATTAATCAACTTCAGCAACACATTCCACCCTGACCTTAAATTTACCTGGACCATCTCTGACACCTCCCTCCCCCTCCTGGACCTCTCCATCTC
>NC_057736.1:8563874-8577183 GCF_004010195.1 Chiloscyllium plagiosum | reverse complement strand
CTTCATCTCCTCCCCCACTGGCCTGTTGTGCTCTGTGCTGCTCTCTCCCCACCCCCACGCTCCTCTAGCTTATCTCTCCACGCTTCAGGCTCGCTGCCTTTATTCCTGATGAAGGGCTTTTGCCCGAAAAGTCGATTTTGAAGCTCCTCGGATGCTGCCTGAACTGATGTGCTCGTCCAGCACCACTGATCCAGAATCTGGTTTCCAGCATCTGCAGTCATTGTTTTTACCATGGTGATGGAAAGGTCCAGGAAGGGAAGGGAGGTTTCCGAGATGGTCCAGGTGAATTTGAGGTCAGGGTGGAAGGTGTTGGTAAAGTTGATGAACTGTTCAACCTCATCATGGGAGCACAGGTTGGCGCCAATAAAGTCATCAAAGTAGCAGAGGAACAGGTCGGGGGTGGTGCCGGTGTAACTCCGGAAGATGAACTGCTCCACGTATCCGTTAAACTGGCAGACATAGCTGGGACCCATGCAGGTGTCCACTGCTATCCCTTTGGTTTGGAGGAAATGGGAGGATTGGAAGGAGATGTTGTTGAGGATGAGGTCCAGTTCAGCCAGGCAGATGAGGGTGTCGGTGGAAGGGTACTGGTTGGGATGGCGCAAGAGGAAGAAACGGATGGCTTGGAGACCTTCATCGTGGAAAATTTATGTATACAGTGACTGGATGTCCATGATGAAGATGAGGCATTAGGGACGAGGGAAACAAATATTTTGGAGGAAGTGAGTGGTGTCATGAACGTAAGTGGGGAGTTCCTGGACTAAAGGGGACAGAACGGTGTCGAGTTCAGAAGAGACGAGTTTGGTGGGACAGGCGCAGGCTAGGCAATAGGTCGACTGGGGCAGTCAGGCTTGTGAATCTTAGGAAGGAGGTCAAATCAGGCAGTGCAGGGTTCACGGACAATGAGGGGTTGGAGGCTAAGAATGGGAGATCCCTAGTGGTGATGAGTTGTGGATGGTCTGGGAGATGATGGTTTGGTGATGGGAGGTGAGGTCGTGATCAAGGGGGCAGTAGGAGGAGGGTCTGCGAATTGGCACCTGGCTTCAGCAGTGTGGAGGTCAGTGCGTCACGGGCAGAGATGGGAGCTAGGACCTGGAGTTGGACTGGATCTCAAGGTGGGGGCGGAGACAGTTGCTTGAGTGGGTGTGGTTATAGGATTAGTCGTGATGTCATCAATGGAAGTGACGCTCACAAAGGGGGTGGAAGTGATGTTAATGACTGTGTGACTGGGAGCGGAAGTGGCATCTCGGGTGGTGAGGGCAACGTTTCAGTTAGGTGCTTGGCTGGTGACGTCACTGGTTGTGGAAGTGACATCGACGAAAGAGCCTTCCAGCAGAGCGGAAGTGGCTACCACGGCGGCAACTGTGGGGGCAAAAGTGACATGCAAAGTAGGTGTCACGTCTGTGCTGATGAATCTCATGATGTCGGTGGATCCTGCTGTGGTAGTCTTCTCAGTGGTCACGGAGGTGGTTAGGTGGGGTGGATGGCGATATCAGAGGTGGTGTGATTGGCAGTGGCTGTGGGCCATGTGGCGGCAACAGGGGCGGAAGTGATGTCATTGATTTCCCCGGTGGTCGTGGAAGGAGCGGCCACGTGGCTAATGGCATCTGGGCTGTTCAAGAGGCCGGGGGAAGGTTCTAGAAGGTTCGAGGAAACCAGTGTATGAAAGAAAGTACATGAACATTTGCTTAACTTACATTCTTTTATGTCCAATGCAGTAGAGAAATACCATTTGTTGAGCAAGTTTCCTTCTGAGGATGTAGAATTACAGAGGTCCACTGCAGGTCCCAGATGGCCCCCTTCTTCAACGATTGCAACTTCCCTTCCCATGTGATTGACGATGCTCTCCAGCACATCTCCTCCACTTCACACACCACCGCCCTTGAACTCCACCCTTCCCAACGCAACAAGGACAGACCACCCCCCCGGTCCTATTCTTCCACCCCACCAACCTCTGCATATAACGCATCATCTTCCATCATGTCCAAACAGACCCCACCACCAGTTATATATTTCCCTCCGCGACTCCGTCAGGTCTGCATTCCCCACCAGCCTACACCCCACTCCTGGCACCTTTCCCTGCCAATGCAGGAAGTGCAAAACTGCGCTCATACCACTCCCCTCACGTCCATCCAAGGCCCAAAGGGATCCTTCCGCATCCATCAAAAATTTACCTGTACTTCTACCAATGTCATCCACTGCATCCGTTGCATCCGGTGTGGTCTCCTCTACGTTGGGGAGACAGGACATCTCTGGGGCATCCTCAGCCACCAACCCCACTGCCCCGTGGCTGAACACTTCAACTCCCCCTCCCACTCCATCAAGGAGATGCAGGTCCTGGCCCTCCTCCACCGCCAAACTGTTACCACCGACGCCTGGAGGAAGAAGTCCTCATATTCCGCCTTGCGATCCTGCAACCACATGGGATAAATGCGGATTTCAACAGCTTCCTCATTTCCCCTCCACCTACATTATTGCAGTCCCAAGCCTCTAATTCGGCACCACCCTCTGGACCTGTCCATCACTCCCCCCTCTGACTGATCACCTTCTCCCTCACCTTCATCCACCTATCACTTTCTCAGCTACCTTCTTCCAACCCCACCCCCCTCCCATTTATCTCCCAACCTGACACACAAGCTTCATTCCTGATGAGGGGCTTATGCCCGATTCTCCTGCTCCTCGGATGCTGCCTGACCTGCTGTGCTTTTCCAGCACTACATTCTCGACTATAAAATTATGAAATGCTTAGATAGAAAGTGAGAATCACTTTCACAGAATTTCAACAACTAATATTAGAGGGCATGCATTAGAGGAAGAAAGTTCAAAGGAGATGTGAGGGACAAGTTTTTCTACACAGCATGTTAGGAGTCTGGAACGCACTGCCAGGCGCGTTTGTGGAGGCAGATACAATAGGGGCATTTAAAGGTCTTTTAGATAAGCACATGAATATGCAAGGAATGGAGGGTTATGGACCAATGGGGGACAGAAGGGATTGACTTCACTTGGCATCATGTTTGGCACAACATAGAGTCATAGAAAGAACTGTATAGCACAGGAACGAGCCTATGTTCTACAGGAACACACACTTAACTTCCAGAGCAGCCAACTTGCATCACTGACACCTGGGATTGACCAGCAGCAGCCATCTTATCAGGAAACATGGGAAATGCATTGGTCTGCAGGTGAGACTGAAACAACACAGTTTCAAGCTCCCCTTCCCCAGCATACACCTGGAAAATGTCCAAGCCATTGTGAATAAACTTAAAGTTAGACTTACCTTCCAAAGGGAACTGAGAGACTGCTATGTGCTTTGTTTTACAGAGACATTGCTCACTCCTGCCTACACCGAACAGTGCCTTACAACATGATTGTTTCTGTATACACATCATCAGGTAAGGAAAGGGACAGTGGAGTCTGCCACCTAATCAACATCTCCTATTGCTCAGGCGTAATGACCCTGGTGAGTTACTACTCCCAGAGCCTGGAATATCTAACAGTGAAATGCCATCCCTACTCCCTACTGAGTTCACCTCCGCCATCCCAGCAGCAGTCTGCATGCCACCCCATGCAGAAGTGAAGAGTGCTCTTGATGAAATATACATCACTACAAATGGCCTGGAGACACAATACCCTGAGGTCTTATTCATCATAGCCAGTGACTTCGACCAGGCCAACCTCAAGAGAGTGCTACTGAGATACCAGCATAACATCTCCTGCCCACAAGGGAGCCAAACATCCTTGACCATTGCTTCACAACTATCAAACATGCCTACCCTCCATATCCCATTCGTACTTTCGAAAATCAGATCATAACATTGTGGTCCTCCTCCCACCTTATAAGCAGAAGTTGAAACGTGAGGACCCAGTATAGAAAGTAGTACAGTGCTGGTCTGAGGCAGCAGAACAGCTTATCTGGGACAGCTCTTTACCAGCTGAATGAAAACCGTATAGCAGATGGATACAATGTGACTAAGTGTGAGATTACTCAACTTTGTTGGAGGAAGGTGTCAAGTATTTCTTAACTAATGAAAGTGTCGAAAATATTCATGCCACGTGAACTAAGGAACCTCTATCATAAGCCACTGAAGGCTTTTTTAAAATTCACTCAGGGGACATGGCTGGACTGCATTTATTGCCGGTCCCTAGTTAGAATTATAGAATCCCTAGAGTGCAGAAAGAGGCCATTTGGCCCATTGGTTCTGCACTGATCCTCCGAAGAGCATCCCTTCACCCCATCCCTGTTATCACCACTGCTAACCCACTTAACCAGCACATCATAGGGCAATTTTTAGATGGCCAACTCACCGAACATCTTTGTACTGTGGAAGGAAACTGGAGCGCTCAGAGGAAACCCACAAAGACAAGGAGAATGTACAAACTCCCCATTGAAAGTTACCCACAGCTGGAATCTATCCTGGATCCCTGGTGCTGTGAATTAGCAGTGCTAATCACAGTGCCACCATGGTATCCATGAGAAGGTGATGGTGCTTTTCTTTCTTGAACTGCTGCAGTCCACGTGAAGAATGACCCACAACGCCATTAAGAAGGGAATTCTACAATTTTGATCCGAAATAGGGAAGGAATGGAAATATATTTCCAGTCAGAATGGTGAGTGGCTTGGAGGGGACCTTGCATGTATCTGTTGTCTTTCTCACTCTAGGTGGAAGTGGTCATGGGTATAGAATGCACTGTCTAAAGATCTTTGATGAAGTCCTTGCAGATAGTACACATTGCAGCTATCAAGCATTGGTGATGGAGGGAATGCACATTTGGGAATGTAGTGCCAATCAAGCAAGCTTCTTCATCCTGGATGAGGTTAAACTTCTTGAAAGTTGTTTGAGCTACAGACATCTAGACAGGTGGGCATGATTCCATCACACGTCTGACCAGCACATTGTAAATGATGGACAGGGTCTGGGGAGTCCGGAGGTAAGTTACTCATTGCAGTATTCCAAGTCTCTGATCTGCTCTTGTGGCCACTTTATTTATATAGTGAGTCCAGTTGAATTTCTGGTCAATGGTAGCCCCCAGGGTTTTGATAATGGGGGACTCAGTGATGGTGACACCATTGAATGTAAAGGGGGCAGTGATTAGATTGTCTCTTATTGGAGGTGGTCACTACCTGGCATTTGTGTAGTACAAATGTTACTTTCCACTTGTCAGCCCAAGCCTGGATATGGTCGAAATCTTGTTGCATTTGAACATGGACTTTTACAATATCTGAGGAGTTACAAATGGTACAGAACATTGTGCAAAAATCAACAAATATCCCCTTTTCAGTCAATGATGAAGCAACTGAAATTGGTTGAGCCAAGGAGATGACTCTGAGGAACTCCTGTGGAAATGTCATCGACCTAAGATAACTGAACTCCAACAACCACAATCATCACCCTAATTGCCAGGTATGATTCCAACCAGCTGATAGTTCCTTGATGCCACACTTGGTCAAATATGGCCTTGATGTCAAGGGCTGTCACTCTCACCTCCCCTCTGGAATTAAGCTGTTTTGTCCATGTTTAAACCCAGGCTATAATGAGGGCAAAAGCTGAGTGGTCTTGACAGAGCACAAACTGGGGCGTCACTGAGCAGGTTTTTGCTGAGCAGGTGCTACTTGATAGCACTGTAAATGACACATTCCATCACCTTAGTGATAATTGAAAGTAGACTGCTAATCATCCTGCCAGAATAATTTCATACTTTCCCACATTATACTCAACTTGCTAGATTTTTGCCAACCAATTAACTTATCTATATCTCACTGCAGCCCCCATATGTCCTTTGCACAACTTACTTTCCTATCTTTGTATCATCAGCAAATTTGGCAACCAGACCTTCCTTGTGATTTATATTAATT
Source organism: Chiloscyllium plagiosum (assembly GCF_004010195.1). Classification (NCBI taxonomy): domain Eukaryota; kingdom Metazoa; phylum Chordata; class Chondrichthyes; order Orectolobiformes; family Hemiscylliidae; genus Chiloscyllium; species Chiloscyllium plagiosum. Next base: position 8,571,329 of record NC_057736.1, on the reverse strand, counting down.
GTCAAGAGTTAAGATCTGAACACCCATCCATGTGACATAACACTTGTTACATGCTGCCAACTGAAAAAGACCCACCTCTGCCCAAACTTTGCTTTCTGTATTCCAGCTGATCTTCTCTCCATGCCAATATATAGCCCTCACAACATGAGCTTTTAGTTTCTGCAATAGCCCTTGATGTGGCAATTTACCAACTGCCTTCTCAAAATCTAAGGCAGTACATCAGTTTTCCTTTATCCACGGTATATTCTACTTCCTCAAAGAATTGGTGAGCATGATTTCCCTTTCAAAAAAACCATGGCAACTCGGTCTGATTATCTTGAACTGATACAAATGCCCTTTGTAACATTTTTAGTAATAGCTTCCAACAATTTCCTTATGACAGATGTCAAGCTAACAATCTGTAATTTCCTGCTTTCTGTGTCTGTCCCTTTTTAAACATAAGTGTTCCTTCTTTTTAAATTTGTTTTTTGGTGATGCTGACCACATGCAGTCCATATGGTGTAGGTAGACTCACTATGTTGCTGGGAGATAGTGAGAACTGTAGATGCTGGAGAATCAGAGTGGATAAAGAGTTGAGCTGGAAAAAGCACAGCAGGTCAAGCAGCATCAGAGGAGAAGGGGAGGCGACATTTCAGGTTGGAACTTTTCATCAGGTCTGGGAGAGGGGAAGGGAGCTGCAAAATAAATGGGGGGGTGGGACTGGGTGAAAGGTGGGTGGGATGGCGATAGGTAGATGCAGGTTGGAGGTGGCTGTGATTAGTCAGTGGGAAGGGTGGAGTGAATAGGTGGGAAGAAAGATGGACAGATAGGGTCACATTAAGGGGGCAGGGCAGGCCTGGATTGAGGTGAGGGGTGGGGAGATTTGAAAGCTGGTAAATTCTATGTTAAGGCCGTAGGGGGTTGTAAGCTTCCAAGGTGGAAGATGAGATATTCTTCCTCCAGTTTACACGTTGCCTTGTGTTGATGGTGGAGGAGGCCAAGAGTTGGCATGTCATCGGGGGGGTTGAAATGGATAGCAACCAGAAAGTGAGGTTTTTTGGAGCTCTGAGGAAAAGAAATCCATGACTTTAATGCAGCAGCAGTAAAGTGACACATTCCCAGGTTAGGTTGGTGTGTGGCTTGAAGAGGAACTGGTAAGTGGTGGTGTTCCCATGCATCTGCTGCCTTTGTCCTTCCAGGTGATGAGATTGCAATTTTGGAAGGTGCTGTCAGAGGATCTATTTTCCAAGTTAATGGGATCTTGCCCAAATTTAGCAAGTTTGGAAAATTAGAACAAATCCATCAACCATCTCATTTGCCATTTCTTTTAAGACGTCCAATCATGATGTCCATTAGAATGCAAGCATTTGTCAGACCACAGTTCCAATAACCTATTCAAGTGCTATTGCTATTGTAATTTGCCTGCATTTCTCTATTCCTGTCAATTTCTGATTTATAGCTGCTTTGGAATGTTACTTGAATCCTGTACAATGAAGATTGATTGAAAAATACATTTTCAATTCACTGTAATCTCTTTATTTTGCATTATTAATTCTCCAAGCTCACTTTGTTAACTTGTCTTTATTAAACGTTTCTGACTATTTTTCACTCGTACTCTAATTATTTTCCTCCTTATTAATGTTTGATCTTTGCTGTTTTTAAACACCACAATCCCTGTAATTAAACACCACAATTCTCTTTTAAGTTTAATAATATTTTTAACCTTTATAGTTAACCATGAATGGTGGGAACTTGGAATTTTTCTGCCTTGTTGGATTATGCTAAAAGATATCGCTACTGGCATGGGTCATTGGCAGGTGGCGAGGAACCAACAAGAGAGAAATACAGACATGATCTCATCTGCACCAATCTGCCTTCTGCAAATACATGTGTCTATGACAATATCAGTAAGACTGACTCCTGCATTCATATTGAGAACACCTTACATTGCATCTTATGGCACTATTATCGTGCAAAGTGGGACAACCTTCAAACAAATCTAGCAACGCAAAGCTGGGCATCCATGAGATGCTATGAGCCATCAGCAGCAGCAAAATTATACTCAAACATAATCTTAAATCTCATGGACAGCAGAACCCCACTCAATCATTACCATCAAGCCATAAGATCAACTCTGGTTCAATGAAGAGTGCAAGAGGGTATGCCAGGAGCTGAACCAGGCACATCTAAATATTAGGAGTTAACCTGGTGAAGCTACTAAACAGGATTACTTGCATGCCAAACAGCATTAGCAGTAAGTGATAGACAGAGCTATATAATTCCAATCAAAAGATCAGATCTAAGCTCTGCAGTCCTGACACATTGAGCTGTGAATGGTGGTGGACAACTAAACAACTCATTGAGAGAGGAGGCTCCATAACATCACCATCCTCAACAATGGGAGAGCCCAGCACATCAGTGCAAAAGATAAGGTTGAGCATTCGCAAAAGTCTTCAGCCAGAATACTTCCAGTACAGCTACAACACTGGCATCACCCCAAAAATGTGGAAAATTGCCCAGGTATGGCCAATACCCCAAAAGCATGACAAATCATACCCTGCCAACCACCTGTTCATTTTATTCTTGACCATCAGTAAAAAATGATAGAAGGTGTCATTAACAATGCTATTAAGCAGCACCTGCTCAGCAATAACATGCTCAGGGACTTCCAGTTTGGGTTCCACCAGGGTCACTCAGCTTCTGACCTTGTTTCAATAGGAGGTTGGTAAGGCCTTTTCTGGGGTACTGTGTCCAGTTCTGGTCACCCTGGTATGGGAATTGTCCATGTGCTCACTCAGGACTGTCAGACCTTGATGAACTTTATACATCACTGGCCTTGACTTTGCATCAACCACACCTTTTACCCATGCAGGGCCATTTCTGTGTATCCTACACTCAAACTTCATCTCCAAAGTAAACAGTCCCTCTCAGTTAATGGAATCTTGTGTCCAGTACTAGCATTTCTGATGCTGTTTCATCGTCCACTCCAGGTCCAGATGATCAGATTTACTTGTTGTGGAGTCTTCTGACCATTAGCAACTCTGCAGGAGCATTCCCTGTCATTACTTGAAGGGCGATTTAGAGGTTTTGCAGTGGGCTGACCTCGAGTTCCTTTGTGCAGGATATGTCCTCAGTGAGGCTATGCAATTGCCTTTACTCAAGTGGTGCTCCCCAAGCTCAGACAAACTGGTGAGGGTGTCTACTTCCTTCGGAATACTCTGCAGGCTCATATGCTACACTTACTGAATTTTCCAATGATTAAGCCAGTTGTAGCACCTGTTTGAAGTCCAGTTGAGCTTCAGTTAGTAAGCGATTTTGCATGGTTACATCATGAATCTCCATTAATGGTCTCTCAGCAACTATTTAAGGGTTAAACCAAAGTCACATGCCTCTGCGAATCATCTTAACCTAGACAAAAATATTGATACAGATTCCCCTGGTCTGCAAATTGCCGAGTAAAACTATAGCATCTCAGAATTAGAGGAGGCTGGGAGTCAAGTTATTTAACTGAATCTGTCAACTCTTGGAAGGTTTTAGCATCTGGTGCCTCAAGGAAAAGTTAGGCTCCTAGTAATTGAAAAGATGCAGGTCCACTTGCTGTGAAGAGAATTACTCATTGCTTTTCATCTGCCCCAATATCATTTGCACAGGAAAAATAACACATTCTTTCCACATACTGGGCCTAGTCTTTGACAGCAGGATTGAATTAATCTAGTTTCCCAAATATCAGTATGATGTCAGAAATGCTAATCCCAACTCAGCGAGCAAATTTCTCCAGAAGCATGCTTTTCTCTCAGCACCAGTGAGACACCTTCACAGAAGCTGGTATTCTGTCACCAAGTCACCCATTATTTACACTTGGAGAGACCTTGACACTGACCCAGCTTCCTGAGAGCCACCTCTTGGATTGAACAGAATTCTGACAATCCTATTTATATCTATCTGTCAGTCAGGGTTCCCTGATCGGACCAGATCAACAGCCAGATTATGCAGTGGAGGTTGACGACCTCCGCCCTCCCCACCTCCGATAACTAAAACCGAAACACCCAGAGAGGTTCGCCTCACCTCATAATCTGTTAAAACAAGTGTGAAAAGTGTTATAACTTACCTCTCAGCCCCCAATCTCATATAAAGGAACAATTAAATGAAATGAAATTCTTTAACTCACATTGCAATTTATCTAACTACTAACAAACCGAACAATTCCCCTCTCACTACTAACTATCCCCTAACAAATCAAATCCGAATAGTATTCTGTTTCAATAAATACAAGTCCCACTTATATAACAAAACAATAGCATTTAGTCACTCAAAATTACAGCTAGGATATGTCTTCTGAAATGTTCCACACCCTTTTGGCTGATCTTCTTTCGAGAATGACTACTCCTTCAAATTCTTGCATCAGGAATGCCTCTCTCCGTCAATTTCTTGTGTCAATTCTTCTGTCAAGAAAGTTCTCTCTGAATTCTGCGCCTGGAATATTAGCTAAGAGTGCCACAGTACCTTTATTAATTAGATGGTGCTTTCTGAGAGTTGAAAGTTGTTATCTCTTGGCAGATGGCAGTTGGCTCTCACTAATTTTCCATATGCCCTCATCTTTTATACCCTTGATGATCTATTAATTTCTTTACAATCAGATTGCTTCTAAGATGTCAAACCATTAGATTTAAATTTAATAGGTTTTTGCTAGCCAGGGCCTCTTGCTGAGATTTTTGTATCATCGATAGTCACAGGTGAGGTGCCAGAAGACTGGAGGTTGGCTAATGTGGTGCCACTGTTTAAGAAAGGTGGTAAGAACAAGCCAGGGAACTATAGACCAGTGAGCCTGACATGAGTGGTGGGCAAGTTGTTGGAGGGAATCCTGAGGGACAGGATGCACATGTATTTGGAAAGGCAGAGACTGATTAGGGGGAGTCAACGTGGCTTTGTGGGTGGGAAATCATGTCTCACAAACTTGATTGAGTTTTTTTGATGAAGTAACAAAGAGGATTGATGAGGGCAGAGTGGTAGATGTGATCTATAGGTTCCCCATGGGAAACTGTTAGCTGTTAGCAAGGTTAGAGCTTATGGAATACAGGGAGAACCAGCCATTTGGATACAGAACTGGTTCAAAGATAAAAGACAGAGGGCGGTGGTGGAGAGTTGTTTATCAGACTGGAGGACTGTGACCAGTGGAGTACCACAATGATCTGCGCTGGGTTCACTACTTTTCGTCATTTATATAAATGATTTGGATGTGAACATAAGAGATATAGTTAGTAAGTTTGCAGATGACACCAAAATTGGAGATGTAGTGAACAGCGAAGGTTACCTCGGATTACAACAGGATCTTGATCAGATGAGCCAATGCGTTGAGGAGTGGCAGACAGACTTCAATTTAGATAAATGTGAGGTGCTGCATTTGGGGAAAGCAAATCTTAACAGGAGTTATACACTTAATGGCAAGATCCTAGGGAGTGTTGCTGAACAAAGAGACCTTGGAGTGCAGGGTCATTGCTCCTTGAAAGTGGAGTCACAGGGAGATAGGATAGTGAAGAAGGCGTTTGATATTGGTCAGAGTATTGAGTACATGAGTTGGGAGGTCATGTTGCGGCTGTACAAACGTTGGTTAGGCCACTTTTGGAATATTGCATGCATCGGAAGGATGTTGTGAAACTTGAAAGGGTTCAGAAAATATTTATAAGGATGTTGCCAGGGTTGGAGAATTTGAGCTATAAGGAGAGGCTGAATAGGCAAGGACTGTTTTGCCTGGAACATCGGAGGCTGAGGGGTGACCTTATAGAAGTTTATAAAATCATGAGGGTCATGGATAGGGTAAATCCGCAAGCTCTTTTCCCTGGGTTGGGGGGAGCCCAGAACTAGAGTGCACCGGTTTAGGGTGAGAAGGGAAAAATATAAAAGAGATCTAAGGGGCAACTTTTTCACGCAGATTGTGGTGCATGTGTGGAATGGGCTGCCAGAGGAAGTGGTGGAGACTGGTACAATTGCAAAATTTAAAAGGCATCTGGATGGATAAAGGGTAAGAAAGGGTTTGGAGGGATATGGAACAGGTGCTGACAGGTGGGACTAGATTGGGTTGGGATATCTGGTCAGCATGGATGAGTTGTTTCCGTGCTGTACATCTCTATGACTCTGTGACTCTAAGTGCTTGGTTTAAATTGATTGGCTAAATTTGAAAAGACTTGTTGTCTTGGTAAAAATTCTGCTTGGGTGTTTGATATGAAGTGTTTCAATTCAGATGCTCTCTGTGTACCTGCACTTTAAGTTGCTATTCAGATATCCATTGTAACTCTCAGCACCAATAAAACACCATCTTTTAAAGGGACCATACAAAGCTTTCCCTCATTTTACAGTTTACAATTTTACACACACCAACTTTGCAACATTATGCATATGGTTTCCTTGACATGAGGAAGACAAAATGCAGACTGAGTGACCTCTTTGCTGAACACCTCTGCCCTCTCTGTAAAAATGACCTCAAGCTTCCAGTTACCTATCACTTAACAATACCATGTATTCCCATGCCAACATTTCTTTCTCAGACATGCTGTAGTGCTTCATTGAGGTTCAATGCTGGAGAAACCACACCTCATCTTCCATCTAGGGACCTTACACACTTTTAGGGCTCAACATTGCATTTAACAATTCCAGAACATAAACACTCATATCCATGTACATTACTTACTGCCACACCAAGGTCCTGTTTTATATGATATGGAGATGCCAGTGTTGGACTGGAGTGAACAAATTTAAAAATCACACGACACCAGGTTATAGTCCAACAATTAAAAATCACACAACACCAGGTTATAATCCAACAGGTTTAATTGGAAGCACAGTAGCTTTCGGAGCGTCGCTCCTTCATCAGGTGGTAGTGGAGGGCTCAATCCTAACACACAATTTATAGCAAAAATTTACAGTGTGATGTAACTGAAATCCGAGTTCATCCCTTGTGGTTGGAGGGTTCCATATCCGCCACAGGTTCACCTGCACCTCCACACACATCATCTATTGCATCCTCTGCACCCGATGTGGCCTCCTCTATATTGGGGAGACAGGCCGGCTACTTGCGGAGCGTTTCAGAGAACACCTCTAGGACACCCGGACCAACCAACCCAACCACCCTGTAGCTCAACATTTCAATTACCCCTCCCACTCCACCAAGGATATGCAGGCCTTTGGACTCCTCCATCGTCAGACCACAACAAAACGACGATTGGAGGAAGAACGCCTCATCTTCCGGCTAGGAACCCTCCAACCACAAGGGATGAACCCGGATTCCACCAGTTTCCTCATTTCCCCTCCCCACAGCCTGTCTCAGTCAAATCCATCAAATTCAGCACCGCCCTCCTAACCTGAGATCTTCTTCCCGACCTCCGCCCCCACCCCAGTCTGACCTATCACCCTCACCTTGACCTCTTTCCACCTATCACATTTCCGACGCCACTCCCCCAAGTCCCTCCTCCCTACCTTTTA
>NC_057736.1:8536037-8563582 GCF_004010195.1 Chiloscyllium plagiosum | reverse complement strand
CTGCAATCTTCTTCCTGACCTCTCTGCCCCCACCCCAGTCTGACCTATCACTCTCACCTTGACCTCTTTCCACCTATCACATTTCCGACCCCCTCCCCCCAAGTCCCTCCTCCCTACCTTTTATCTTAGCCTGCTGGACAAACTTTCCTCATTCCTGAAGAAGGGCTTATGCCCGAAACGTCGATTCTCCTGTTCCCTGGATGCTACCTGACCTGCTGCGTTTTTCCAGCAACACATTTTCAATATGTTGAAGGTGTTAGCCCCCTGTGTTCTCTGTCTATGCCATGATGTGTAGATTGATTCTAATCTAAAAAGTGAGATAATGGAGTTTTACGTGAATTCATGCAGTTTTTGAGCAAAGTACAATGTAACCCTGCAAGTACAAATTCACCCCACAAAATATATGTGTGCATGTGGGTCTTTGTCTGTCTGTGTGTGTGTGTGTCTATCTGGGTTGGGGGTTGTGAGTGTGACAAAGCATATGTGTGTGTGTGTGTGTGTAGTGAGTGCAGATTGTCTTAAGTCTGCGAGGGGGTGCATGTGTGAGTGTGGGAGTGTGTGTGTCTGTAAGGGTGTGTGTGGGTGTCTGTGTGCGCGCGCCTGTGTGTATATGAGTGCGTGTGTGTGCGTATAGTGCAATGGTGGTCACCTGTAATGTGACATGAACTCAAGGTCAGGTTGAGGCCCTCTCTATGGGTACCGAACTTAGCTATCAGCCTCTGCTCGGCCACTTTTCGCTACTGCCTGTCCCGAAGTCCACCTTGGAGGACGGTCACCTGAAGGTCCGAAGTCAAATGTCCTGGACCATTGAAGTGTTCCCCAACTGGGAGGGAACACTCCTGTCTGTTGATTGTTGTGCAGTGCCCATTCATCCATTGTCATAGCCTTTGCTCGGTTTCCCCAATGTACCATTCCTCCGGACATCCTTGCTTGCAACGTATAAGATAGACAACATTGGCTGAGTCACATGAGTACCTGCCATGTACAAGGTTGGGAGGTGTCCCCAAGCGTAATGGTGGTATCTATGTCCACACTCTGACACGTCTTGCAGCGCCTACCGTGACAGGGTTGTATGGAGTTGTTCTGAGAGCTGGGCAGCTTGCTACGAACAACGATCTGCTTGAGGTTTGGCGGTTGTTTAAAGGCAAGTAGTGGAGGTGTGGGCAAGGTCTTGGTGAGGTGCTCATCCTCATTGATAATGTGTTGCAGGTCATGAAGAACACGGCGTAGTTTTTCAGCTCCTGGGAAATACTGAACAATGAAGGGTACCCTGTCGGTTGTAGCACATGTCTGTCTCCTGAGGAGGTCATTACGGTTCTTGCTGTGGCACGTCTGAACTGGCGGTCAATGAGTTAGGCATGGCGAGGAATCACTGATAAAACTACACAGTGACATCAACAAGTTTCATCCCACCATCAAACTCACCATGGACTACTCTTGACTATCTGTCTCATTGTTGGACACATGCATCTCCATCAAGGATGGACACCTCAGCACCACATTCTCCCGCAAACCCACAGACAACCTCACAATGCTACACTTTTCCAGCTTCCACCCAAAACATATTAAAACAGCCATCCCCTATGGACAAGCCCTACGCGTAAACTGGATCTGCTCAGATGAGGAGGAACGTGATGGGCACCTGGAAGTACTCAGGGATGCTGTGGTGAAACGGTTAAAAATTATGTCCCAATACATGTGTGAATCTAACCGGAATGGAGGTGTTGCTTAGTCCCGTGTGAATCTTATTACACACCTCCCCGTGTGAATCTTCTTATCTGTATGTAACCAGAATGGAATGTGTTTTTTAGCCTTGCTCTGCTGTTCACATGAATGTTTATATCTGGAAAAGAGTATATCAGCTGGAAAAGTCTCCAGTTCGGTGAGTCTGCTCCGGGGTTACGTTTAACCGCCGAGCGTGGGTTGTTGGCAACCGCTCTACGAGAACTGACGGCTCCCAGTTCTGGTAACATGTAGAGTGAGTATAAGCCAGACCCGTTGTATGAGACCTGGTTGTGGCGACGCTGCGGGGAATAAAATGCCCATATTCTAGCAGACTCGCCTCTTGGTCGTTTGTTCTGTGTCAGACTACTCTCCTACGAACCTGACCTTGAGAATTTTTTAAAACAGATGCCCTCACAAGAACAGGGTACAATGCCCAACTCATCGACCGCCAGTTCCAATGTGCCACAGCAAGGAACCGTAATGACTTCCTCAGGAGACATACACATGCTGCAACCAACAGGGTACCCTTCATTGTTCAGTATTTCCCAGGAGCTGAAAAACTATGCCATGTTCTTCGTGACCTGCAACACATTATCAATGAGGATGAGCACCTCACCAAGACCTTGCCCACACCTCCACTACTTGCCTTTAAACAACCGCCAAACCTCAAAGAGATCGTTGTTCGTAGCAAGCTGCCCGGCTCTCAGGACAATTTCATACAACCCTGTCACGGTAGGCGCAGCAAGACGTGTCAGAGTGTGGACATAGATACCACCATTACGCATGGGGACACCTCCCAACCTTGTACATGGCAGGTACTCATGTGACTCAGCCAACATTGTCTATCTTATACATTGCAAGCAAGGATGCCTGGAGGCATGGTACATTGGGGAAACCGAGCAAAGGCTACGACAAGGATGAATGGGCACCGCACAACAATCAACAAACAGGTGTGTTCCCTCCCAGTTGGGGAACACTTCAGTGGTCCAGGACATTCGACCTCGGACCTTCAGGTGACCATCCTCCAAGGCGGACTTCGGGACAGGCAGCAGCGAAAAGTGGCCGAGCAGAGGCTGATAGCTAAGTTCTGTACCCATAGTGAGGGCCTCAACCGGGACCTTGGGTTCATGTCACATTACAGGTGACCACCATTGCACTATACACACACACACAGATACTCCTACACAGACACACACGCGGGCACACATATACACAGCCGCGCACACAGACACCCACACAAACCCTTACAGACACACACACTCCCACATGCACCCCTTCACAGACTTAAGACACTCTGCTCTCACTACACACACATACGCTTTCTCACACTCACAACCCCCAACCCAGACAGACAGACAAAGACCCACATGCACACATATATTTTGTGGGGTGAATTTATATTTGCAGGGTTACATTATACTTTGCTCAAAAACTGCATGAATTCATGTAAAACTCCATTTTCTCACTTTTTAGATTAGAATTAAACATCATGACATAGAGAACACAGGGGGCTAACACCTTCAACATATTGTCTAGCTATCACCATTGTTAACAGCTAACCTGAGAATGCAACTTTTTTTAAAAACGGTTTTGTGATTTACACATGAAAGAAGTGAAACTATCATGGTATTCTAACAGATGAAAGACTTAACAGACAATCAATTTTTCAATGTATAATTTCAGTTACATCACACTGTAAATGTTTGCTATAAATTCTGTTAGGATTGAGCCCTCCACTACCACCCGATGAAGGAGCAGCGCTCCAAAAGCTAGTGCTTTCAATTAAACCTGTTGAATTATAACCTGGTGTTGTGTGATTTTTAGCTTTATACACCCCAGTCCAACACCGGCATCTCCAAATCATAGTCCAACAGGATTATTTGAAAGTACAAGTTTTCTTTGTCTAGGATCAGCGCTGCGAAAGTTTGTACTTTCAAATAAACCTGTGGGATTATAACCTGATGTTTCATGATTTTAAACTCTGTTTTATATGGGTAGCTTGCAGTAAGCCAAACCATTTTACATTTTTTTTCGCACCCTGCCTGGTATTTATCCCTCTCCTGACCTATCTTCAGCAATCCGTCTGTTTGCCCCTACCTTTTTATTCTCTCCCTCTGAGCACAGTCTCCACTGCACATTATTCACTCCATTCCTCCATCCATCAGCATAAACATCATAATTTTCCCCCTGTTTTAAGTTCTGGTGAAAGGTCATCAGACTCGGAACGTTGGCTTGGCTTTTCTCTTTTCAGACTTGATAAATTTCTCCAACAATTTCTATTGTCACCGAACGGAGTAACCAGCTATTCTTCAGTCCAGTTTGTTTGTCCTGCAGACCCTATGTCGCCGACCTCTTTTCTGAAAGATATTGGCATTTAAAATCTCACCATCCACCAATCGCAGGACAGTTATATTATTTTTTGAGAAATTTGTGTTATTCGGTTTTTTGTTCAAGGGCGTCTTTGCCGCGCGCCCGCCATGGCGGTGTCGTCATCAGCGCGCGGCCATGGCTGTTGCCTGGGTAACGGGGCCATGGCGCTCAGATGGCTCTCTGTACGGTCCCTGGGCCAGAGGGGAGCTGATCACTGGAGATCTCTGTGTCGTGTAATGGCCAGGGGACTTTGCGAAGCTCTAATTTACCACAAGCATGGCGACCCTCTCCGTGTTATCCGGTAAGAGAGTAAACTAGATTCAGAGTTACTGATAGAGGGGGAAAAGAGTTACCAATTGAGGTCAGGCCCATATCGCAGGCTGTTACTTTGGAGCCAGCTGCTGCCTCAGTTCAACCACCGCTTCACGAACTTTTACCATTAATACGTACTGACAAACAATAAAATCTTCAAGGGTGTGCTTTTTTAACCTCGTGCCCCCGAGTGAGCATAATTCAATATTGTACACCCGTGAAAACATGGGATTACAACTCTATCAATATCGTTGTTCATTCCCCCCCCCCCATAGTTCTTCAAATTTCATTTTTGAGTTCAGGAAACTTTTAGAAACTAGCCACAGTAAAAGTAAACCGGTAAAAGGAGCAAGAAAATGCGACAGTAATGAAATATATAATTAAGGTGACTACTGAAAAATAACTACTTTCCCACATCGTGCAAGCAACAGCGAGGAGTTGAAGATGACGTTGAGTTTTAAAACATTTCATAATATCTTCTAGAATTCTGCTATTTTCTTAGTGCCAGGAAGCCTTTCTTTCCAACATGAGTAATTCATTGACTTTGGGAAACTGATCTAAGTTTTATTACTTATTTACAGAGACTGAGTTGATGTAACTTAGATTGCCATAATATTAAGCATGATTCGGAGATGCCGGTGTTGGACTGGGGTGTACAAAGTTAAAAATCACACAACACCAGGTTATAGTCCAACAGGTTTAATTGGAAGCACACTAGCTTTCGGAGTGACGCTCCTTCATCAGGTGATTGGACTATAACCTGGTGTTGTGTGATTTTTAACATAATATTAAGGGTTTGGATGGGGAGGAATTTGTGTGTTTGGTGAAAAAATTCTCTACGTAGATGGCAGGACAAGAAAAGGACAAAACCTGACTGCCTCTTGGGAAATAAGGTAGGATAAGTGACTGAGGTGTTAGTTGGGGAGCACTTTGGGACCAGTGACTATAATACTTTTAGTTTTAAAGTAGCTATGCAAAAACATAAGTCTGATCTACAAGTTAAAGTTATAAATTGGGGCAAGGCCAATTTTGATAATATTAGACAGGAACTTTCTAAAGTTAATGGGGGAGACTGTTTGCCTGCAAAGGGACATCTGGCAAGTTAGAAGCTTTCAGAAAGCTAGATAATGACAATTCAGGGCCACTGTATTCCTTTCAGTGTGAAGATCAAGGCTGGTAGCATTAGGGAAGACTAACTAGAGATATTGAAGCTCTGGTCAAAATAAAATCAGGCATATGTCAGGTCTGGACAGCTGGAATCAAGTGAATCCCTTCAGGAATATGTGGTTGTAGAAGTACACTTAAGAGGAAAATCAGGAGAAGAGAAAGGCAACATATGATATCTGTGGCAGATAAGGCAAATCTAAAGAGATTTTACAAGTGTATTAAGGTGAAAAAGTAACTAGGGAGAGAATAAAGTCCCTTAAAGGTCAACAAATTTATCCATATATGGAGGCACAGAAGATGGGTGAGAGCCTCAATGTATATTTTTTGTCAGTATTTATTGTGAAGAAAGACATGGAAAGTAGAGAACTCACAAGGAAATAATGGTGTATTGAAAAGAGTCAACATTATGGCAGAGGAGGTCTTAAAATAGCTAACCCCCGGGACTTGATCAAGTGTATCCCAGGACATGTGAGAAGAAATTGTGGGGCCCATAGCAGAGATATATACATTATTGACAGCTGTAGGTGAAGTGCCAGAAGACTAGAGGGTTGCTCTGAAATTGGTGAGCTGCGCTTCAGAGACTACATATTTATAGTATGTCAAATCATAGGGAAAGATTAAACAGAATGGGTGAATTGGCTAGACAACATTTGAAAGTAACGCAGCATGTGGTGAAACAGGAACAATACTAAAAATCAAAAATTCGTAACTTTGCTGGTGGAAATGGGCTTGTTGAGTTGTAACTAAGCCAATTATTTTATTTTTATTTCGTCTGTACTTATAGTTTATGAATAAATTCTACTTTGTTTCAAGCCTGGTACTTTGACCAATTGAATTGCATCTGGAACACCACATCTTACATTTACCTTGACTTTATAGAAGTTTACAAAATTATGAGGGGCATGGATAGGGTAAATAGGCAAAGTCTTTTCCATGGGGTCGGGGAGTCCAGAACTAGAGGGTATAGGTTTAGGGTGAGAGGGGGAAGATATAAGAGATCTAAGGGGCAACTTTTTCACACAGAGGGTGGTATGTGTATGGAATGAGCTGCCAGAGGGTGTGGTGGAGGCTGCTACAATTGCAACATTTAAGAGGCATTTGGATGGGTATATGAATAGGAAGAGTTTGGAGGGATATGGGCCGAGTGCTGGCGGTTGGGATATCTGGTCGGCATGGATGGGTTGGACCGAAGGGTCTGTTTCCATGCTGTACATCTCTATGACTCTATACAAAAATGTTTGGGTCTAGATTATCTAAATATATTTTGAGAGGGTTTGGTCTGGTCCATAACAAATTGGGAATTGTTGGGATTAAAATCTCTAATTCCAGGTTGGATTTCAGATTATTGGACTTGAAGGTGGTGAGTGTTCTCTTTGATTGTTGATTTCAGTTGGTTTCAACAAGGTGTGCCTTGCCTAACAATTTAGTCACTAATAGTTTCCTGGGGTGGAATAAGTCACTTTGGGAGTTTTACAGCAAGTAAAGAATATGAGGTGGTGTATTTTGGTAAGACAAACCAGGGCAGGACTTTCTCAGAGAAACCTAGAGGTGCATGCACGCAGTTACTTGAGAGTAGCATCACAGGTAGACCGGTTGCCAAATTCCTCTTCACCAATGCTTGTGTTTGTCGATCGGAGTATTGAGTACAGGAGTTGGGGTATCATGTTACAGTGGTAAGGCCGCAGTCGGAGTACTGTGTAGTGTATTGTTCTGTTCATCCTGCTATAGGAAGGATGGTAGTAAACTGGAAAAGATATAAAAGAACACTTGGAGGGATGTTAGTGAGACTGGAAGGTTTAATGAATAAGGAGAAGCTGGATAGGCTGGGACATTTTCTTTCCCCTGGAGCATATGAGGCTGAGGGGTAACCTTGGTTAGAGACAAAAGAAATCGCGGATGCGGGAATCCAAAGTAGACAAACAGGAGGCTGGATGAACACAGCAAGCCAGGCAGCATCAGAGGTAGTGAAGTCAACATTTTATGTTTTTAACCCTTGTTCAGGAC
This sequence comes from Chiloscyllium plagiosum, assembly GCF_004010195.1. Taxonomy (NCBI): domain Eukaryota; kingdom Metazoa; phylum Chordata; class Chondrichthyes; order Orectolobiformes; family Hemiscylliidae; genus Chiloscyllium; species Chiloscyllium plagiosum. The sequence continues at coordinate 8,556,004 of NC_057736.1, read as the reverse complement.
TGGAAAAGAAATTCTGAAGGTGGGTTAATACCCAAAATATTGACCTATCCACTTTCTGATGCTGCTGACTTGCTGTGTTCTTCCTGCCCCCATTTGTCTACTGAGAGGTGACCTTAATAGAGGTTTATAAAATCATGAGTGGCATAGATAAGTTGAACAGCCAAGGGTTCTTTCCCTCAGGATAGAAGTGTCCAAAACTAGAGGGTGTAGGTTTAAGGTTAGAGGGGAAAGATTGCAAAGGGATCTGAGAGGCAAAATTTTCACACTGGGTGGTGTGTACATGGAACAAGTTGCCAGAGGAAGTGGTGGAGACAAGTACAGCTATAACATTTAAAAGCTATTTGGACAGCTACATAGATAGGGATTAGGATTCTTGGTATACCGAGATGGAGGATGGGGAAAAATTGTGGCTGGAAGAGCTGCTCCTATTTTAAGCATTGGAAGTGATTTCCTCAAATTCCAGGAGCAGCAATTACTATTTTATGTGCTATATGATTGTTTTAGAGCTTTTGGGGGAAAGAAGATCAAATCAACGGCACTTTTAGAAAGGTGGACGGCAGACAAAGGCAGTGACCACATTGTCAGAGAAAGAAACCTATACAGCTATCTGACACAGCAGTGAATCTGCACAGTTGCTGCCTTTGCTGTTTGAGTTCAAATACCAGTCCAAAGATGTGCAAGTCAGGTGAATTGGCCATGCAAAATTGCCCATAGTGTTAGGTGCATTCCTGATGAAGGGCTTTTTGCCCAAAACTTCGATTTTCCTGCTCCTCGGATGCTGCCTGACATGCTGTGCTTTTCCAGCGCCACTCTGATCTAAACACTTTTAGGTGCATTTGTCAGAGAGAAATGGGTCTGGGTGGGTTACTGTTCAGAGGGTCAGTGTGGACTGGTTGGGCTGAAGGGCCTGTTTCCACACTGTAGGGAATCTAATCTAACCTTTAAAAAAATCTCTGGACATTGGAGAGTGTCTAGGAAAAGTCAACAACAACGAAATTCACAGCTGACCTTGGACGAACCTGTGTGGGAGAGCTCGCAGCACAGGATCAGAGAAGTGCATAGTTTTTGAGTGTAACCTTGCTATAAATCTACAATAGTGAGTAGAGTGGGTTCTTTCTTGATGAGATCGGTCTCTTGATTAAATTTTAAAAATATAAACAGTAAGTACTAAACTAAAACAATAAGGTGGTGCTATTTTCTGGGTCTGTAGATTGTGAAGGAGCAAAGATGGCCTTTAGTAGATGATGTGCTCTTCCTGTGGGATATGGGAGTTCAGTGAGAGTTTCCATGTTACTGATGATTGTGTGCAGGAAGTGTCTTTGGTTGTGAATCCCATCAGATCTTATGGATCGATTGGAGTGGCAGATTAGAGGCAATGAGGAATTTACACTAGTTGGTGGTGTAATGGATGGCAGTTATAGGAAGGGAAAATAGCTGCAGATACGGTCAGGTAGTGGATTAACTCCAGGAAAGATAAGAGAGGGAGACAGGAGTCTCCTGTGGCTATCCCAATCTCAATCAAGTATGCTGTTCTGGAAAATTAAGGAGTGATGTACTTTCAGGAGAATGTAGTACAAACAGCCAAGTTTCTGGTACCAAGAATGGCTCTAATGTAATGAGGGGTATGTTGGGTTCCAAATGATCCATTGTGATAGGGGACTGTGTAATCAGAGGCACATTCAGACGTTTCTGTTGCCGGCAGCAAAAACAAATCTCACAGGTGCCAGGATCAAGGATGTCTCAAAAGGTGCAAAATGTTCTCAGATGAGAGAGGGACCAGCAGGAGGTCACTGTATATGTAGGAGAGGAAAAGAATGAGATTCTGAAGGGAGAATATAGGAAGCTAGACAGGAATTTAAAAAGGAGGTCCTCAAGGGTAATAATATCTGGATTGCACCCGGTGCTACGAATTAGTGAGGATTAGGACTAAGAGGATAGAGCAGATGAATGCGTAGCTGAGGAACTGGTGTAGGGGAGAAGGCTTTACATTTTTTGGGGAATTGGAATCTCTTGTGGGATGGAAGTGACCTGTACAAGAAGGACGGATAGCATCTGAATTGGAAGGGAGATTTGCTAGAGCTGCTCGGGATGATTTAAACGAGTAAGGTGGGGGTATGGGACCCAGGGAAATAGTGAGGATAGAGATCAATCTGGCACTGGTACAGTTTGGAAAAGGAGTGAGTCAAACAGTCAGAGCAGGCAGGAACAAAGCAGAGAACAAGGTAGGACTGATAAATTAAACTGCATTTATTTCAAAGCAAGGGAAGGCAGATGAACCCAGGGCACGGTTAGGACCATGGGACTGGGATATCAGAGCAACTACAGAAACATGGCTCAGGGATGGACAGGCCTGCAGCTTAATGTTCCAGGGCGGCACGCTTGTTCAGTGGTTAGCATTGCTGCCTCACAGCACCAGGATCCTTGGTTCAATTCTTGCCTGTCTGTGTGGAGTTTGAGGAGAAAGTGAGGTCTGCAGATGCTGGAGATCAAAGTTGAAACTTTTTTGCTGGAACAGCACAGCAGGTCAGGCAGCATCCAGGGAACAGGAGATTCGACGTTTCGGGCACAGGCCCTTCAGTTTGCACATTCTCCCCGTGTCTGCATGGGTTTCCTCCGGGTGCTCTGGTTTCCTCCCACAATCCAAAGATGTGCAGGTCAAATGAATTGGCCATGTTAAATTGCCCACAGTATTAAGTGTGTTAGTCAGGGGTAAATATAGGGTAGGGGAATGGGTTTAGGTGGGTTTCTCTTCGGAGGGGCGGTGTGGACTTGTTGGGCTGAAGAGCCTTTATCCACACTGTAGAGAATCTAATCTAATCACAAATGCTACAGGAAGGATAAAAATGAAGGGCAAGAGAAGAGGGAGAGTAGTGTTTTTGATAAGTGATAGTATTACTGCTGTACTTAGGGAGATTATGGCTGGGAATACATCCAGGGAAGTTATTTGGATGGAACTGAGAAATAAGAAAGGGATGGTCACCTTATTTGGAATGTGTTACATACCCCCCAGTAGTCAGCGGGAAATTGAGAAAAATTTGCAAGGACTTCTCAGTTATCTGTAGGAATAGTAGGGTGGTTGTGGTAGAAAATTTTAACTTTCCAAATATAGACTGGAGCTGCCACAGTGTTAAGGGTTGAGATGGAAAGGAATTTAAGTGCATACAAGAAAATTTTCTGGTTCAGTATATCTGTAAGAATAATAGGGTGGTTATGGTAGGGGATTTTAACATAGACTGGGTCTGCCATCGTGTTAAGGGTTTAGATGGAGAGGAATTTAAGTGTGTATAAGACAATTTTCTGATTCAGTATGTGGATGTACCTACTAGAGAAGGTGCAAAACTTGACTTACTCTTGGGAAATAAGGCAGGTCAGGTGACTGAGGTGTCACTGGGGGAGCACTTTGGGGTCAGTGACCATTATTTTAAATCTAATGGAATTATGATGGAAAAGGATAGACCAGATCTAAAAGTTGAAGTTCTAAATTGGAGAAAGGACAATTTTGACAGTATTAGGCAAGAACTTTCAAAAGCTGATTTGGGGGGTAGCTGTTCACAGGTAAAGGGACGGCTGGAAAATGGGAAGCCTTCAGAAATGAGATAACGAGAATCCAGAGAAAGTATATTCCTGTTAGGGTGAAAGGAAAGGATCGTAGGTATAGGAAATGCTGGATGACTAAAGAAATTGAGGGTTTGGTTAAGAAAAAGAAGGAAGCATATGTAAGATATAGACAGGATAGATTGAGTGAATCCTTAGAGTATAAAGAAAGTAGGAGTATACATAAGAGGGAAATCAGGAGGGCAAAAAGGGGACATGAGATAGCTTTGGCAAATAGAATTAAGGAGAATCCAAAGAGTTCTTGCAAATACATTAAGAACAAAAGGGTAACTAGGGAGAGAATAGGGCCCCTTAAAGATCAACAAGGCGGCCTTTGTGTGGAGCTGCAGAAAATGGGGAGATACTAAATGAATATTTTGCATTAGTATTTACTGTGGAAAAGGATAGGGAAATAGATGGTGACATCTTGCAAAATGTCCATATTACAGAGGAGGAAGTGCTAGATGTCTCAAAGCATAAAAGTGGATAAATCCCCAGCACCTGATCAGGTGTACCCTAGAATCCTGTGGGAAGCTAGAGAAGTGATTTCAGGGCCTCTTGCTGAGATATTTGTATCATCGATAGTCACAGGTGAGGTGCCGGAAGACTGGAGGTTGGCAAATGTGGTGCCACTGTTTAAGGAGGGTGGTAAGGACAAGCCAGAGAACTATAGACCAGTGAGCCTGACCTTGGTGGTGGGCAAGTTGTTGGAGGGAATCCTGAGGGATAGGATTTACATGTATTTGGAAAGGCAAGGACTGATTCGGGATAGTCAACATGGCTTTGTGCGTGGGAAACCATATCTCATAAATTTGATTGAGTTTTTTGAAGAAGTAACAAAGAGGATTGATGAGGCCAGAACGGTAGATGTGATCTATATGGACTTCAGTAAGGCATCCGACAAGGTTCCCCATGGAAGACTTAGCAAGGTTAGATCTCATGGAATACAGGGAGAATTAGCCATTTGGATAGAGAACTGGCTCAAAGGTAGAAGGCAGAGGGTGGTGGTGGAGAGTTGTTTTTCAGACTGGAGGCCTGTGACCAGTGGAGTGCCACAAGGATCGGTGCTGGATCCTCTACTTTTTGTCATTTACATAAATGATTTGGATTCGAGCATAAGAGGTACAGTTAGTAGGTTTGCAGATTACACCAAAATTGGAGGTGTAGTGGACAACAAAGAAGGTTACCTCAAATTACAACAGGATCTTGACCAGATGGGCCAATGGACTGAGAAGTGGCTGATGGAGTTTAATTCAGATAAATGTGAGGTGCTGCATTTTGGGAAAGCAAATCTTAGCACGAGTTATACATTTAATGGTAAGGTCCTAGGGAGTGTTGCTGAACAAAGAGACCTTGGAGTACAGGTTCATAGCTCCTCGAAAGTGGGGTCGCAAGTAGACAGGATAGTGAAGATGATGTTTGGTATGCTTTCCTTTCTTGGTCAGAATATTGAGTACAGGAACGCAATAAATTTGGAAAGTGACCAGGACAGAAGTTGTAAAACAGAGTTCAACCAAGCATCACACGAATGAAGACAAAATATACACAGCTGTTTTCTAATACATAGATTTCTAATGCTACACATTTAGGCCCTTTGTAACTCTGCTGTATTTACCTCCAAAATCAGTCAAGTTTATATTGATTTGAACTAGAAAACTGATATACATTAAAAAATAGTAAACATGGTTGCAGCTTTGAATGATCATGAACAGTTCTTCAGACATTTGGGGAATTTTAATTTTAATATTTTTAATGCTGTTAAAAGAAATGATCAAAATGCCACTGACATTTAAAATTAGTGTGCGCGTTGCTTGGCTGTTCTAGTGGTAGAACGGAGAACATTAAGCGTGTTGCTGTGAATTGGAATATTAAGTATACATTTTTCAGTTATCACATTTGTATGACTCAATTTAGCAATTTAAAAAAATTACCAACCAATTGAGGAATACTTTAAATCACTTTGAAATTTAGTTTATAACTCTGAACAATAAATTGTGAATTTAAACCAAAAATAAATCAGGATTTCAGCACATAATGAAGTTTTACATACCAATGAAATACTCAAGGAGTTTTGGATTATTGCAGGCAAAGTTCCTCAGGAGAACTATCAAAATAATTTTCCACGTTTCAGTAATTTAAGTTCATCTTAAACATTCCCTGCTACTTCCATAATTACATGTAACTGTTTCAAAATTATATGTACATAAATCAGTTTAGGATGGTTCTGACCAACATGGTGAATTGCTATATGGAAACTAAGTATGTTGTACTCTGAAAGCTGTTCAAATTGAACTGTGGTGAAGAGAATTTAAAAAAACACAATTCAGTCCAATAAACATTTTTTCCACTGAAAATAAGTAATACCAAAAATATCAAAATGAGTCAATGTTATATGACAATGAAATTGAACAATTCTTTTGCATGAAATCAGAGTGAATTTTTTCCTGAGAGATGGCATCTCAATTTGAAAAATCATCTATGTCTCTGCAAGGTGTCAGTTACGCTACAGATGCAAGTTTTGCAGACTGGCCAACAGAGGATAAGACGTATATGGCACAGAAACAGGCCCTTTGGCCTAATTTGTCCATGTTGACCAGGTTTCCAAAACTGAACTGGTCCCATTTGCCTGGATGTGGTCCATATCCATCTAAACCTTTCCTTTCATAGAGTCACAGATGTACAGTATGGAAACCGACCCTTCGGTCCAACTCATCCATGCCGACCAGATATCCTAACCTAATATTGTCCCATTTCCCAGCACTTGGCCCATATCCCTCTTAACCCTTCCTATTCATAAACCCATCCAGATGCCTTATAGTTTAAAGCTCTCTTTCAACTGCCATCAGGCTGCTATGAATTTTATTTTTCATTAAATGTTTAAATTATTTTATCTCTACGTCTGTGCTTCAAATAATTTCAAATAATTCTTCAAAAACAATTTGATTTTGCTGATTCAGTGATTAGTGAGTCTTTAATTAAAGCTCAAATAGTAAGTTTGCTGCAATTTCATTTCAGTCTCTAAATGTGGCAGCACCAAATCATTCAGCATTGCACCATAAAACAACTAAGAATCTAATAATACTACCAATTCTTGAGAGCCACAAATTTATCTTTTGGATGAATAAAATGCTAAACCCATGCAAAAAGGGTAGTTTTTTAAAAGTGAGTTGAGATCATTTTGGAATGGCAATTCAAAATATTCTACTTTTATTGCTAACATACATTTTTTTAAGAACTGTGTGAATGCACAGACGTTTTAAAGAAAATTACATGCTGAGAAATAGATTTCTTTTGCTTTCAGAAATTATGGTTCTGAAGTCATGTTCAGTCTATTCCGTGATTAAAGCTGACAGCGTTCCCTGTGGTGTTGATGTGTTTTTTTCCTGCAGTTCTGAAGAAAGGTCACCAGATCCAAAGCGTTAAATGATTTCTCTCCACTGATGCAATCCGACCTGAAAGTTTTCCAGCAATTTCTGATTTTGTTTTTGATTTTCGGCACCCGTAGTTCTTTTGATTTCTCGTTAAAGAGAATCAGTTTTCTGTAATGAGTATCCAGAGTACTTTTTAAATCCTGATCTATGCAGATTGCTTAGTTGTTTCAAATTCTGATTATATCACAAAATAATTATTCTGTAGTACAGGTGTAAGATAAATAATATGTAGAAATTTGATATTCCTTTGAGTTAATCATTTGGAGCCGAATGTTTATTGTTTATAAAATTTTGATTTAATAATTAAAGCAAGAGGAGGGAAAGTTGTGAGTTGGTGAAATAAAACTTAGAAACTAACCACTGCTGTATTGTTTATTGTGCAGTACAATAGACTGTTGTTTTTTATGAAATCATAATCTGGGTTTCTAAAAGAAAGACAGGAGAACGCTCCCCCATCGACATCATCAGAACTGAGGTTGAGAGGGTGGAGAGCATCAAGTTCCTCAGAATGGCAATAACCGACAACCTGTCCTGGACTTCCCACATAGATGCGACTGCCAAGGCACAACAATGTCTCTTCCTCACACAGCTCAGGAAATTTGGTGTCCGTAAAGACCCTCACCAACTTCTACCGATGCACCATTGTCTGGGTGCATAACTGTCTGGTATGGCAACTGCTCTGCCTAGGACCGTAAGAAGCTACTGAAGGTGGTGTGCACAGTCTAACCGATCACAGAAGCCAACCTTCCATCCATGGACTCCATTTACATGGCTCGCTGCTGTGGAAAGCCTGCCAACATCATCAAAGACCCGTCTCACCCCGGTAATGATCACCTACAACCTCTTCCGTCAAGCAGAAGATACAGAAGCCTGAACACATGTAGCAGCAGGTTCAGGAGCAGCTTCCTCCCGCCTGTTATTAGATGGATGAATGGAATCTTAATCCTGAAATAATGCTGATCTTGCTACGTTGATCTCACCTAGCCCACACCCTGTACGATTTAACCAGTATGCCTCTGTCTTAAGTCTGTTTGATCTGTACATCCTTTCTTGCGATGATCTGCCTGTACTGCTCGTAAACAAAGTTTTTCACTGTCCTTCAATATAAGTGACAATAAATCAATTAATATATAAATCATTTTAGATATTTTTAATCAACCTGCTCAGATATGTCATGACACACTTCTGGGGCAGACCTTCTGGTCTAGAGGTAAGAACATTACTTCGGCACAACAAGATTCCTCTCTTAAATTTTATACCTGAGATTTAGATAAGGTCTTCTGATTGTGCTTCTGATTTTGTATCTTGCATGCTATAGAATCTTATGAGCATAGAATCATCACAACACAAAAGGGAACTGTTTGCTCGATCCTATCAGTATCTGCAAAAATAAACTGCAAGTCCCTTATTCCCATTCCTCTCCTTTCCATGTAGCCCTGCAATTTTTTTGCTCTTCGGATAATTATCTAATTCCCCTTTGAAAACCAAGATTGAAACTTGGTCTCTGAGAGACATTCCACATCTTAAACTTTGTAAACATGATGGTTTCTCCTCATGTCCTCGTTGTACTTGCATCAATCGCCTTAAATCAGCATTGTCCGATTCTTGACCCTTCTGCCAAGGAGACGATGCTGTCCAAATCGTCATGTTTCTGAATGCCTGTGTCACATCTCAACTTAATCTCTTCCTCTCAAAGAGCAGCCCCAGCTTCTCCAATCTAACGAAGTAATACACCTTCTCAGTCCCTGGAATGGTTTTCACTATGCTCTGTCCAATACCTTCATTTCCTTCCCTGTAGTGCCGAGTATTGAACACAATATTCCTTTTCAGCCCAAACCAGTTTTTTTGTTCAAGCTTATCATAATCTCTTTGCCTGTGTGCTCTATGGCCCTATTTATAAAGTTCAGGATCTTGTATTCTATATGATCTGCTTTAACAACCTGCTCTGCCACCTTCATAGATTTATACTCTCATATCCGCAGGTTTCTCTGCTCCTGAATGCCTTATTGAATTGTACACTTTGCTCCCTATCCTTGTTCTGTTATCCGAATGAATGACTTCATGCATGTCTGCATTAAATTTCATCTACCACTTATCTCTTTGTTCCACCAGCCTACATCCTCTTAAAGTTCAAGCTGTACACAGTTCAAAATGCTTCCATGTTTTGTCATCCATAAATTTTGAAGTTGTGTGCTGTATAATTAATGTCAGAAAAAGCAGGAAACCTAACAGAAATGCCCTGAACAACTCAGCCGTGTACCTTTTTCTAGTTATACTGCCTACTGGATTTAGTAACCAGTATCACTAGTAACTGTAGAGTTGTTAATGTCCATCTCCAGTAGCTGTAGAGTGAAGCTTCTTTGCCCAAACTGTTCCATAGAATGCCTTCACTGCAGTATATTTACCATATACAATTTAAAAAATTATATTTGTTTAGATTTCAGGTGCTGTACCTGAGATATTAAAGAGTTAATTTGCTCTGCTGACTCGCAAGAAATTGAATGCCCTGGGGGGTAGGATGGGATGTCTCTGTTCTACAGGTAGAATGTAAGGAATTTACATTGTCACCTCTTGCCATTCAGAGGCATTTGCATCATCAGCTATTTAGAAATCAATTAGAACATTTGCAATTGAAATTCTTACCGCACCATACAGTTACAAAAAAAATAGTTCACGCCAGATCTGGCCATTAAGGGATGATTTACATCACATTGTTTCTGGAGATGATCAGGTCACTACACTGTCGGGAGTGGCTGGGGATTGTCTTGTGGGCATTACTGACTGAGATGTAAAGGTTTTGTATAAAGGAAGAACTGTTCCATTGTTCAGAGAGACCCCTCAACACGCTTTGCAAGCATGGCAAAGAATGTTAAGAGTTTCTCCAAAGTTTGTACTGTATTTGCTTAATAAAATTTGGTGGTTGTTCGCAGAAGTTGGCGTGTTGCTGTTGCATCAAGTGTGTAAGAATCTCAAAAAAAAAGAACTTAACATTACCAAACAAACTGTAAGACTTGAAGTGAAAGCAAAAATTGAAAGCTCATGATTTCATGAAATAAGAATATATCATTAATTTGAAGGAATATGCAATAATTGTCGTACTTTTTTGCAACCCAATTGTGTGAAAGCCGATAGTGGGAATAATTCCTGTTATGGATATGGCTTTGTTTTTGAACTCTTAATTCAGTTATAGTGCACTTAGTGCAGAGTAAGGCTCTCTGGACTCTGCTTTAAGAATATATGTGCATGGCAACGTCCAAATTTTGATTGAATAATTAGGTACTTCTTTTCAACTAGCGTAGACTTGATGTGCTGAAGGGCATTTTTCATAAATTCATAGAATCATTCAGTCCCTACAGCGTGGAAGCAGGCCATTCAGCTCAATGAGTCAACATCGACCCGTTGAAGAGCATCCCACCTAGACCCAGCTCCCAACCTTATCCCTGTCACCCTAAATTTCTCATGGCTAATCTACCTAGCCTTCTCATTTCTGGACTCTACTGGCGCTGAGGCATAAACAATGACTGCAGATGCTGGAAACCAGGTTCTGGATTAGTGGTGCTGGAAAAGCACAGCAGTTCAGGGAGCATCCAAGGAGCAGGAAAATGCAGCAGTGCTAACCACTGAGCAACTGTGCTGTTCCAAGAATTTTCTAAGTTGTAAGCCACTATGACATTACGTGGTTTCCATGAATCTGGCCTAGTTTCAGGAAGCATCAGTGAGTTTGCTGTAAACCACACCACTGATAGCAGAAAGCCACTTCAAGGGAAAATAATACATGATATCTGTTGCTTCCTTTTGGGGAAACGTTAAATTTTGTGACTGAAGGTGTTGTGCATAATGAAATCTTAATGCTGTAGTGGGTGTTCATGCAGTGGTAATCCATGCATAGAAACTAACTCCGTCAAGGGGCCCTTTCACCTGAGATGATTGAATATACATGTTTCACAAATATAATGGTTATATAAGGTATTCAGTAAAAATTAAAGGAAGTCAATCAGGCTATTGATTAGGTCTTTTTGGTTATCACCATTGTTCCTTCTTAGGGAAAGAAAAGCTCAAAACCTATATTGTGCTTTTCATTCTTGGCTTGTTAAATAGTTTGATTCAATTTGGAATTAGGATTTGTCCACAGGTCAATATTTTTTAAATTGGTCAAGAGCACTGTTCTTCTATTGCAGGCTTGAAACTCTCAAACCACCTCCGCTTGGTGATTCTGATGTTAGAGTCCAAATGTTAGCAGCACCTATCAATCCCTCAGATATCAACATGGTTCAAGGTAATGTGGTATATTGTTTCTAAGTTAAATGTTTTCAACAACACATACATGAATTCTGATTACAAATAATGCTGAAGAACAAAATACATTTTTTTTGCATTCAGTAAATCGCAATTATATTTATCTTTAGCTGGATTTAAAAGAATTGAGAGAGAATGCTGTTGCTGAACCTTAAACAGAATTGCAAGAAATATAGTATCCTCTGAAGAAGGAATAAAGCACTAATTACAAGCATTAAGCCATCTTTTCAGTTATGAATAGTCTTGTTCAGTTTGGCCTTTTCTGATTTTGTTTCAGAATTCCTGCATTACCATCTGTGTTAACCTGTTCCAAGTAAGGCATGTTGCTCAAAATTATTTAAAGCTGAAATAACTCCACAGGCTGGTATCCTGTCACCAAACCAAATCTCAAAGAGTTAAACTTCAATCTGATCAGTCAATAAGCACTCGCAATCAGTCTGGTTCTTTCAGACTTCATTCTTTATTTTTTCATTCAGCCAGGTACAGAACATCCAGGAACGCACAAGTTGAGCATTTCCGTATTCCTCAGAGGAGCTGCACACATGGCTTCAAGCAAAGACATTTTTATGCTTTTCTTAAAGAAGGATACAGGCCATGATCGCATAGTTCTTTCAAACAATTACCAATCAACAGACGATACTGCTTTGTTTGACAGTTACTTGGTCCAGTGATATTTCCTGGGAACCAACTTTGTTTTCCAACACTTGGGCCACCCTTATTTCTCTAATCGAGCCATTGCACATGCATCTGAAGGTCAGTTAGGATGGCCAATAATGTCTGATCTAGTCTAGTTATTCCTATGCTGTAAAGGGACCATTGTCTGCTAATCTCTATTGTAGCAGACTGTGGTTAGTTATTTATGCAGTTATAGCAAAATTAGCAGTTAGTAACTTAAAAGCCATTTTATGCAGCTTTAGCAGAATTGTCAATTTGCAGGCTAGAAGCCATTTTGTTATGTTATTTGCGACAAGAAACCATTTTATTGCTGCCTAAGTTATTATGAGCATCTGTTAAGCGGTTGTTCCTGACAACAACTAGTTACCTCAGCCTGTATTCAGGTTTCAGATCCTTATCAGGAGCCCTGTTCTAACTCTAGTTAGCCTTTTGTTCTTCTATTTATAAAATCCCTTTGGATTTGTCGTAATCCTATTTGCCAAAGCTATCTCATGTACCCTTTTTGCCCTCCTGATTTCCTTCTTAAGTGTACTCCTGCTGCCTTTATACTCTTCTAAGGATTCACTTGATCTCTGCAGTCTCTACCTGACATATGTTTCCTTTTTCTTAACCAAAACTTCAACTTCTCCATTCATCCAGCATTCCCTACACCTACCAGGCTTGCCTTCCACCCAAACAGGAATAAACTGTCTCTGGACTCTGGTTATCTTTATTTTTGAAGGCTTCTTATTTTCCAGCTGTCCCTTTGCCTGCGAACATCTGCCCCCAATCAACTTTTGAAAGTTCTTGCCTGATACTGTCAAAATTGTCTCCCCTCTAATTTAGAATTTCAACTTTTATATCCGGTCTATGCTTTTACATCACTGTATTAAAACTAATAGAATTATGGTCAGGTTACTTGGTTATTATAAGTCACCTGCAATGCCTTATTTCCCAGGAGTAAGTCAGGTTTTGCACAAGTTGGTACATGCACATACGGAATCAGAAAATTTTCTTGTACACACTTAAATTCCTCTCCATCTAAACCCTTAACACTGTGGCAGTCCCAGTCTATGTTTGGAAAGTTAAAAGTTTCTGCCAAATCACCCTATTATTTTTACAGATAACGGAGATCTCCTTACAATTTTGTTTTTCAATTCCCCGCTGACTATTTGAGAGTCTATCATACAATCCCAATAAGGGGACCATCCCTTTCCTATTTCTCAGTTCCACCCAAATAACTTCCCTGGATGTACTCCTAGGAATATCCTCCCTAAGTACAGCAGTAATGCTATCCCTTATCAGAGACACTACTCCCCCTCCTCTCTTGCTCTCCCTTTCTAACCTTCCTACAGCATTTATATCCTGGAATATTAAGCTGCCAGGCCTGTACATATCTGAGCCATGAATTTGTAATTGCAATGATATCCCAGTCCCATGGTCCTAATCGTGCCCTGAGTTCATCCACCTTCCCTGTTAGGCCTCTTGCATTGAAATAAATGCAGTTTAATTGATCACTCCTATCTTGTTCTCTGCTTTGTTCCTGGTTGCCCTGACTGTTTGATTCGCTCCTTTTCCCAACTGTACCAGTCTCAGATTGATCTCTTGCCTCACTATTTCCCTGAATCCCACCCCCCACCCCCCCGCTCCCCACCTTACTAGTTTTAAATCCTCCTGAGCAGCTTTAGCAAATCTCCTTGCCAGTGTATTAGTCCCCTTCCAATTCAAGTGCAATCAGTCTTTCTTGTACAGGTCAGATCTACCCCACAAGAGATTACAATGATCCAAAAATGTGAACCCTTCTCCTCTACACCAGCTCTTCAACCACCCGTTCATCTGCTCTATCCTCTTATTCCTAACCTCACTAGTTCATTGCACCGGGAGTAATCCAGATATTTAATACCCTCCTGGACCTCCTTTTTAAATTCCTGCCTAAGTTGCTATACTCTCCCTTCAGAATGTCATTCTTTTCCCTTCCCAAGTAGTTAGTTCCAATGTGTACAATGACCCTCTACTGGTCCCTCTTCCCTTTGAGAACATTCTACACCCTGTCCCTGTTGATCCTGAGCAAGGAGGCATTTTTTGCTGTCGGCTGCAGAAATGTCTGTCTGTGCCTCTGACTAGAGAGTCCCCTATCACAATGGATCCCCTGGAACTTGATGTGCCCGTCGTTGCTTTAGAGCCATTCTCGGTACCAGAAACTTGGCTGTTTGTGTTACATTCCCCAGAGAGTCCATTTCCTGCTGCATTTTCCAAAACATCATACAGGGCGACCCCTGTATCCGCGGAATTGTTTTCCATGGTTTCAGTTATGCACAGTTTATCGTAGCCAGAACATATTACAGGGAACGTTCCAGAACCAGGGGCCAGAAGGTTGGTGGAAAGGTATGTTTCCCATTTAATTGAAAGGATTCGCTCCGATCCACAGTTTCGGGCTTCTGCAGTATGTCCTAGAACGTATGCCCTGCAGATGGACCACGGTACTCATTTGAGATGGGCACAGCCATAGGAGACTGCTGCGCTACCTGCCTACCCCTCCTACCTTTCATGGAGTTAACCCATCTACCAGACCATATCTGTGTCTTTTCTGTTCCAACTGCCATCCATCACACCACCTAGCTCCTGTAAATTCCTTATTGCCTGTAACTGCAGCTCCAACTGATCCCCCAGTTCAACGGAAATTAGTGGTGGCCAACAAATATTGTCTGTATCGGTGATGTCCACATGTTCTGAAAGAATAAAAAAATTATTCTAACATAATTTAGAGAAACAGGACCACATACACTTGCTTATATTCAGCTAAACCTGATTCAGCAAAATTACTTTGGACTGTATTTTTAAATGATTTATTAAGCTAAATTCTAAGCGTCATTTCAAATTTAAGAGGATTATGCAGCCTCTAACTTTAAATCAGCACTTCCAGGAAATGAAGGTCGGAGGAAAGATGTTTGGATATTGAAATAACTGCACAGCTGCTGGTATCTCATCACCAAGTCACCCTTTATTTACATGTGCACAGTACACTGGCTATGACACAGCCAGTTTGGAGTCAGTCCCCTGAACTGAGGAGATTCTGAATCTCCTGTTTGTATTGGTCTGCCAAGGCTCCCTTATTGGCCCAGGTTAACAACCCCAATCAAGAATCTCATCGTCAACAAATCCACGTGGTTCCAAACATACCAATTGACCAAATCATTTTTAAAATTTGTTTTTAATGACCCAGCAAGAGCAAACTACAAAAGCTGATGCATTTAATCTGACAGCATTTGCAACTCATTTTCACAAAAGAATCGCATTTTATGATGTTACCAGAAACATGCTGATTCTCGCTCAGAATAATTTGCTATATTTTGTATTGCGACACTGGTAAACCTCCCTGCTTAATTTAAACTAGCAATACAGAAAAAATTATCCCGTGCAGTAATCTGTGAAGTTTCGAGAGGCCAAGAACTATTTGAAGTAAATATTAACAACTTTATTTCTTAAAGTATATTAGAGAAATATTAACTCAACTATTTTCAACTCCTTCCTCAAACCTATCTTTTACTTTCCCTAGTCTGATAAAAACCCGATTAAGATTTACCAAAATTCAAATTTCAAAACCAGGCAGCTGTCGAATTTTCTCTTTATATCTTCCTCTGTAGATTTCCTTCTTAAGGATTTCTGTTTCACAGGTCACAGATCAATAAAGGTACCTTTTAATAGAGTTATTTTTCGGGCAATCTATCCATGCTGGTGACTTGGCAGTTCTCCCCCAACTGTTCACGTTTTCTCGCTTGTATACCCTGAAAGCATCGGATTATGTCATTGGTTTTTAATATTGTCAATATACAAATTCAAACTGGATTGGAGCTTGGGTTTTTTTGGGCATATAATTTAAACGTTGGCCTAATTCAAATTCGTTTTTGTCTCCAGACCACCAGCTGCACTTGCTGCTGGATCTAAAGGTTACATTGTATCTTGTTCAGAGCATTTAATGCTGTCAGGTCATTCTGCTAGTGCTTAACTTTCGTAAAGGTATAGAACATTGCTATACCTTCATAACATTTGTCCTAAAAGTACTTTCTGGCAGGTTACTGTTCTCCTGGCTGTTATAACTGTTCCAGTTGCGGTTGTTGAATTTGTCAGCATTTTCATATTTTAAAAGTTTTCCAGAGGTATGTTGAAAGTAATTTGAATTTATAGTACGACTTCCTTTCACCCCATAAAAATGTCTCCTTTTGGTCTTCCTATATGAAGACATTCCACGTATGCAAGTCATACAGCAATCTGCTGGGCAGAAGTCACATTGGAAGCTGCACTCTCATGGGGATCCATAAAAGAACCACTTTTAATTTAGCAAGTTGAAATGGCAGGTACCTTTCAGGAAATTACACTTGCTTCATTCTGAGTCTGGCCTGAATTGTGTCAAAACCGGCTATTTCATTTTCATACCAATGGTTCTCATGTGTTGTCAAAACACTTTGGCCAAGTTAGGACTTGTTAATTAATTGTTTTGCTGTCTGAATTTGTAGAGAGACTGTCCTAGAACTGCTAAACAGCCATGAGAGAGGAAGCTATTTCTCCGTGTGAACTGGATTTGAATATTTTTTTTGGAAGGAAAATGCTCTGGATTTGTCAATTTATTTCTTGTACTGCATTTTTTTTATTCCTTCATGGTGTGTGGATATTGCTGATAACCCTCATTTTTCATTACAAGATCGTGATCTATCACATTATTGATAATTGAGGCCATTTCGGAGGGCCGTGTTGGTTGGTCTGGAGTAACATATATGTTGGACTGGCTGATGACATCAGATTCTCTCCCTTAAAGAACATATGTGAATAAGATGACATTTTATGACATTCTGGTAGCTAAATGATAAGTAATACTGATATTATTATCTTTAATTCCAGATTTATTTAATTATCCGTATTTAAATTTCCTAGGTAGTGGGATTTGAACTCATCTTTGAATCATTAATCCAAATCGCTGAATTTCCAGTGAAGTAATTTAACCACAATGTTGGTTTCATTGAATAAGCAAATAAAAACCAAAACAAAAAGACACTTTTTTTGCAAGTGGCTTAAGACTCTAACTTCAGTCATGAAAAGCAAGCAGCCCCCCTTATTCGTACTTCGTCATATAGTTCAGCAAACTGGGCAATTAACAAAATAATACAAAACGTTGAGTGCAGTCAAGATTAGCACTGCTGCCTCACAGCGCCAGGGACCCAGGTTAGATTCCAGGCACGAGTGACTCTCTGTTTGTGTGGAGTTTGCACATTCTCTGCGTGGGTTTCGTCCAGGTGCTCTGGTTTCCTCCATCAACCCAAAGATGTGCAGGTTAGGCTGTATTGGCCATGCTAAATTGCCCATATTATTAGGTGCATTAGTCGGGGGTAAAATAGGGGAATGGGTCTGGATAGGTTGCTCTTCAGAGGGTCGGTGTGGACCTGTTGAGCCGAAGGGCCTGTTCCCATCCTGTAGGGAACATAGTCTAATCTACTCGTACCTTGTATTATATGAGTGTTTTTTATTTTGCAGGTACCTATCCAATTCTCCCCAATCTTCCAGCAGTTGGAGGAAATGAAGGAGTAGGACAAGTTCTGGAAGTAGGCAGTAAAGTAACTGATCTGAAGCCAGGAGACTGGGTAATACCATCTGATGCAGGGCTGGGTAAGTTTCTATACTTGCTTTACTACAAAGATATGGCAAACGAGGGATAGAGTCAAATGGTATGCCACTACAATTTGTTTCTTGAAATCTATAGATGTAAAATCACTGTTTCTCCTGTATGTGATTTGAAACTTGATGAATACATTTAATGAAATATGGTAGATGATTACTGTATCTATATTTTTCTACGCAAAGTAGTAACTTTCAAAAAACAGTCTGGCTTGTATACATGGCTCCTAGTAACTCAGTCATTTTCTGCTTGGGCGAGCAAGCAGAATCTGCAGGGGTTTGAACAAAGCAATTTTATTAAAAAATTAAAAGCAAAATACTTTGCTTTCTGGAAATATGAGGCAAACACTGAATGCTGGATAAACTCAGGTCTGGCAGCATCTGTGGAGAGAGAAATAGAACTAACATTTGACATTTAACAAAGCCATCTATATGCAGATGATTTCTTCATTCACTTCTGAAGAAGAGTCCTACAGGACTCAAAATGTTAACTGTCCTTCACTCTCCACAGATGCTGTTAGACAAGCTGAGTTTCTCCAGCATTCTGTGAATACTTCATCAGAATAATGGATTTGTTTTGAATTTTAATAAACTGAATTCAAAAGAAGTAAATTCACATGAAGGACCAACCCAACCACCCCGTGGCTCAACACTTCAACTCCCCCTCCCTCTCGACCAAGGACATGCAGGTCCTTGGACTCCTCCATCGCCAGACCATAGCAACATGACGGTTGGAGGAAGAAGCCTCCTCTTCCGCCTAGGCACCCTCCAACCACAAGGGATGAACTCGGATTTCTCCAGTTTCCTCTTCCCCTCCCCCCACCTTGTCTCAGTCAAATCCCTTGAACTCAGCACCGCCTTCCTAACCTGCAATCTTCTTCCTGACATCTACGTGACCTGCTGCGCTTTTCCAGCAACACATTTTCAGCTATAAAAAAGGTAGACCATATACTGCTGAGTTTTATTTCCATCCTCCATTGGAAGGGTGAGACTAATTATAGCATTTTAATTGTTTTAGCAGCTGGAAGGCCATGCAGCAGTCTGAAATTTTACAAATGAGCCACAAAGAAAATTAAATGGACTGTGCGCTTAAATCACCAGCACATTCCAACAAACAAAAAATTGATAACTTGTTTTCTACAATATTATTGTCTTCATGCACAGTATCTGGTGTAATTACTGAGTCAACATGGACCTTTTTTTTTAATCAAAAACCCAAATAATTTCACCTGATATTGCCTTTTTGCAAGACATATAAAGCACCATCATGGTGTGATGTGTATATCAGCTTTCACCATACAACGTGAAGGAAATTGAATATTCGAGAAGTTATGTTCCAATGTGTGTGAATACGCCGGAACCAGTTACAGGATTGACCATTGGTATCAGAAATGTTCCCTGTTAGTTTTACAGTTTCGCTGACTTCTTGAAGGAGCCTGCCTTTTTCAATAATTGAAATTTAAAAGGTCTCAAGGAAATTTTATTAATGATAAGCAAGTCCCTGTATACTGATAACTCTTCCTAATGGTGAACATTAATTGCAATGGAGGCCTGTATTACTGCCAACTGCGTTTTGTATGTTGCTTCTCAAAATGAGTCAGATTTCTTTAAATCTAACTGGCTTATCCAAATTCTGCTAAACAGTGTCTGAATGTTTTCTGTCTCCGATGTGTTAATCCCCCCTCTGTGCAAACATACTTCCATCAACACTTGAGAAGGCACATACTGGTTTAAAATCATGACTGAATTCATTTTAAAGCCCTTCGCAAAAACAAACCAACACCCATATGCTACTGGTTTATTGCTTTGTTGACCAATTCCATTAGAATTCTATACTTATTCTAAGCGATATAAATCATAAAGGGTCTCGGGAAATAAGGCAGGGCAGGTGACTGAGGTGTCAGTGGGGGAGCACTTTGGGGCCAGTGACCATAATTCTATTCGTTTTAAAATAGTGATGGAAAAGGATAGACCAGATCTAAAAGTTAGAACATAGAACAATACAGCACAGAACAGGCCCTTTGGCCCACGATGTTGTGCCGAACATTTGTCCTAGCTTAAGCACCCATCCATGTACCTATCCAATTGCCGCTTAAAGGTCACCAAAGATTCTGACTCCACCACTCCCACAGGCAGCGCATTCCATGCCCCCACCACTCTCTGGGTAAAGAACCCACCCCTAACATCTCCCCTATACCTTCCACCCTTCACCTTAAATTTATGTCCCCTTGTAACACTCGGTTGTGCCCGGGGAAAAAGTTTCTGACTGTCTACTCTATCTATTCCTCTGATCATCTTATAAACCTCTATCAACTCACCCCTCAT